>NC_073692.1:91026320-91326320 GCF_029784155.1 Uranotaenia lowii
TATATATATATATATATATATATATATATATATATATATATATATATATATATATATATATATATATATATATATATATATATATATATATATATATATATATATATATATATATATATATATATATATATATATATATATATATATATATATATATATATATATATATATATATATATATATATATATATATATATATATATATATATATATATATATATATATATATATATATATATATATATATATATATATATAATGCATGCAGAGAAAATCCAAAATATGAGCGCTTATAATCATAGCAGCTTTGCTTACTAGTGACACGTCGTAAACGTCGCGACGTTGAAATTATTAACGACGCATTGCGAGTTTCCTAGGAAACTTGAAGCATGCTGTTGATGTCCTGTGAAATGACAGGAATCTCGCTAGTTAAAAAGCGTCGCTAGTCCTACTGTCGCTATTCGGTTTGGTGCTGTACACATAATATATAGATGTCATGATGACTTTTACTAATTTTTTTAATTTTGATTTATAAGTTTTGATAATTTTAATCTGTTTCTTAAATCTTCGTCCTGAAAAAGGAAGGTCTCAAATTAATCTTACGCAAATAAGCTAACTTATAAAATAAGGTTGTTTTTGCTTGATATGTTCTGGATTTATGCTGAAAACTGATAAGAGAACCACCCCTTTCCTTCTCATCAACCCCTGCTGAATGGAGGTCGTGGTCTTTAATAATCTTACTGTTGAAAACGCAGGTTTCAGTGGTGGAATAGAGTTATCTTTATTCATGTTTCGTCTGTGAGGTCAGTAGAATACAACTATATTAATTAGCGATATCTTATTGTCACTTTCCACTTTTTATATTTCCTAACCGGGAAAGTACTCATTTCTCAATGAGTACTTTGATATTCTTACCCAGAATATTTGGCAACACTGTTGTTTCACCACAAACCCAATTCGAGTATTCCCGTCTAACCGTGTGATGATGTAAACATTTGTACCGCGTTTATCATCATCACCTGTCATCAGCAATCATTGATCTATTGTTCTCGATTGCGAATTGAACATAGCAATAGGAACCAAAACAAACTGTTTTGGTTTCGCTCGTGGCAGCAGAAGTTTGCTGCTGTGCTGATCCGGAGGAAACCGTAAGTTTCAACACCTCCCCTCAATTCGTAAATCGAGAATGCTGAACAGCTTCTCGTACCTCGCCCTTGGTAACGCCTTCGTGAACGCATCAGCTGGCTGATCCTCAGTAGAGATGTGTCCAAGGACTAAAAAAATCGTATTCAAATCGGAGCAGCCAAGAAACAAAACCGCGCGTAGTTCACAAAAGTTCTGACCACATCAGGTTCGCGACTCAGCAAACACGTGATTGTAGGGGATTTTTTTCAAGGGGAATCCGATCGCCAGAAAATCGTGAGCGAGCCGTGGCAGAAAACCTCGCGAACCTCGCGATTCTGGTTCGTGAACCAAATTGGAAAACGCATTGCACACTTGATGGTCGTGTTTTCCGTTTTGTTATTTTGTCTCCACATGGTTGTTGATTGCGCCAAATGCAACACGTGGACAGATGAAATAAATCGATTTTTCAAAGTTTTCATAACAATTTCTTGAAAATAATTTACAATGTTGTAAATGTATATAATTTGTGAATTGAAGTTTGTCCTTTCTGATGTTAAACAACGTCAAATTTGGCAAATTTGTATATAGAGTTTCGAAAGGATGCAATCTGGCCCAGTAACAGATAGAAAAAATATTGATCTAATTATCCGAAGGATAAAAAGTTCCTCCGCATCCTAAAAAGTTGTATGGGGTGGGGGAAGGATAAAAAAAAAATAAAAGTCCAATCTAGAAATGTGCTACTTCGGCATCTTAATTGTATCCCCTTTGTTATTTTCAAGTTTCTTCCGAAGTTCAAATTGAGGAAGTTATATAAGTTTGGAATTTCAAATTTCATGTCATGGCAGAAAAAAAGGAGGCATTAACCGTGCGATGAAGTTTTGAAAGCGATGGAAAACCATTAAGATAATTAAGAATTCCAATGTTAACTCATTGCGGACCAAATACAAGATACCGTCAACTGGGGCAACATGCAACAATTTTCAACTTCAATGGCTTCTAAAAAACTGATGTTCACAATTAATCGTATCCTTTATGCATCAAAAGTTTTAAGGTTGCTGGGGCATCAAATTGGCTTAGTTAAAAAAGTTATTGGTATCTTCAGTTATTTTTAATTTTCTAAAAACATGCGATTTTCACCCTCCTTAGAAAATGGGGTAACTTGCAACAAACTTTGTTTTTAATGAAAAATGTTATGAACACGTACGAAAATTCATAGTTTTTAATATATTTGCGATGCCTTAAAGACCATTACGCATGACAACACCAATTGCAGTAGTTTTTGGGTCTGTAAAAACAAATTTTCACATGTTTTCTGAAAATAAGGATGCTGCATACATTTAGGGGCTAAATAATACTACGAAAAATTTTACCAGCTGAAATCATAAAAATAAATGTTTGGATGAATGAAATTTAAATGTTTACAAACGCGGGATGCAAAACATTCATATTCCAACACATGGAAACGAGATTTACAAGGGATTTCTTTGATTTGCATTTTGTTGCATTTAACCCCTGACACCTAACTGAATTTTAAAAATATTCATTTAAAAAAATTGGGTGATTGTTCGAAAAATATTTTTACACCAACAATGTTGGTATAACATGAGGAAACCTGTTAAAAGTTTGTAGGCAATTTTATCAAGCCGATCCGTCATACTGGGTAAAGTTTTTTTCGACTTCAAAACATGTTAAAATTTGTACATTTATTGCTCGAATTTTTAAATTTTACATAAAAATAAAAAACTTAAGACAACTAGCTTAAGATGCGAGAAATTATGTCATCATCATTTTGTTATCATTAAAAGATAACTTTATTACAATACATTAAATTAAAAATTGATTCAATGTAGTGTTATATAAATGTTGCATCGAATCCCGCTGTTGCATGATGCCCCGTTTGACGGTATCTAGTTTTTTCGCTTGACGCGTTTCCGAGCCGGACAAACCGGGCAATTTTAAATAAAAACCTAGCAAAATCCGGGCAATTAATTTTAAAAATGTCCATAAATCCGAGCATTATCTGGGCAAAAAAACTTTTTTGTTCATCAGAACTTATCGACAGGTTTTGAATCGTACTTTAAGATCCAAAACACCTTTCATGATTATTTTTTCTCAAAAAATTCTGTTTTGGAGGAGTTTGTTAATTTGATTTTCCAAATGAAGTGAATAAGGCTATGATCAGTTAGTATCCGGGCACTTCATTTCAGTGATAGCTAGGTTACTAGAGCTCAGATATGCAAAATTTTAGCAGCGTTGTGTTGGTTATGAAAAGGACTATCTTGCCTATTTTTTCACATTTTTACGTTAATGTGTGTTTGAGATATTTACGATGCAAAAAGCCATGGTAAAAATAGTTTTGAACAAATTTGCTCCTTTTACGCATTTTGCGCCTCGAAAATTCATTATTTTTGACTTAAAAACTCATGAACTGTTTACTTTTTCTGAATTTTTTTTGTCCAGATGGTTGAGAAGTATAAGGAGCCACTCTAGGATGCTTACGAAATTCAAACCAAGCATCGGAGTGGAACCCTTGATCTCAACTATAGTAACAAGTTTATGGTTATTGGGGACAACTGAATGTAGACCTCTCCGCATCCGTTTGTAGACCTGCAGTAAATCCGTTTTCGACAGTCAAAAAGTGTTGCCTGTCAAGTGGACACCCAGGAATTAACTAAAAATTAGCAGTTCCATGGATCGCAATCTGTGCAATCGGGTTTTACGCAATGTGACAAATGTGTTCGGATGGACCAAGAAATTAATGATAAACCCGAATTTAAGAGGATAAATTCTTCGAGACGCCTACTCATGAAAAGGTTCCAACCAAATTCCAATTGTTTTTTATAAATGAATTTGTGTAAAATATCATGGTTTTGAAAAGGTTTAGCTTCTGTGATAAAAATAATAGATCAATACATGGCTGAAAAAAGTGTGCTAAGACAAAAATTATATTTTATCATAAAGTTAGAGTATTTCTTGTCATCTACGATAAATTATTTTTTTAATATTTTTACATTAAATATCAAAATAACACCTTCATTTCCTCCATAGAAAGTTTTTCAATCAAATCAATAGTTTTAAAAATACAGAGGTTTGAAACTGCCCGGATACTAAATGATCATAGCCTTATAACCGGGCAAAATCCGGGCATTTTTCAATGAAATCCAGGCAACCGGGCCGTCCCGGACTGTTTCAAAATTTTGTATTGAATGTCCAGGCAAACCCGAATAAAACCGGGAAACCGGGGTTTATGAGCAGATAATAATGACGAATTAAAAATAGCAGGAAAAAAATTCAACAAGCTCAATCAAAGGAAATCCAGGCAATAAACGTAGATTTCAAATCCATGAGTTTGATCAAGATCAAGTTCAAAATTAATGTTAAATATAACTATAGTTGAAAAATTTGCATTCAAATTTTTGAAAACTGCTTTTTTACTTCTGTTTTGAAATAAAAAAGATCTTTTTTTAATTCTACTGATTTTGGATGCAACGAAATATTGGTGTATTGCAATAAACTATAGCAATAGGGAGTATATGATCTCAGTTGAATTTCTATTTTTCTCAGGCTTTATATTGACATAATCTTTGATTTATGAAACTCACTTATGACAAATTAGGGACTTACTTTTTAGATAAGATAGATTTGAGTTATAAGTTATTTAGAAGTTTTTTTTTGCTGTAGTATCGTATGAATGATAGAAAAGTATTATAGAACTGAAAGTCATGATGACAAATGAATAAAAAACAAAAACGAGTTTTGTATTCTTGGAATATATATATTTACATAGATATTAAAACATGAAAATTGTAATAAATTATAAGTAAGGAAGTAAATCTTAAAATTACATATTTAATATGAAACATTAAAACACTAAATTTGTTCATTATTCAACTTAAACGATATTAAAATTATTTTTAATTATGGATTTTAACAAATGATGTTTACACAATAAAACTTAAATCAATCATAAATAATGAAAAGTTGCGTTGTGAATTTTGATGATCGAAAAATAATCTTCAGATTATAAGTAGATAAAAATGACGAAAAAATGGTAGATTAAAAAAATTTCAGAAATCAATCCAAGAAGCTCAATCGAAGGAAATTCAGACAAAAAACGGTGATTTCAAATCCAGTAGAAAGATCAAGATCGGATTCAGAGTTAATGTTAGAGATTAATATAATTTAAAAATAACAATGCAAATTTGGTATTTATTTTCCGACGTATCATTAATTCTATCGGTTTTTATCATTGTATAAAAGATTTGAATTGAGAATAACATGAATTTATTGTAATATTTAAAAACTACCGTCCCGTTATTGTGGTCAAAGTCCGTTTTCGCTTTGACAAAATAAAGTACGCACTCTTATAATTCGAGTTTTTTCTCTTCTTGGAAAATTCTTTCGTCTTCTTATAAGTTAAAAAGAATTCAATTCTTTGCAAAAGCCGTTGGAACTAAGGGTTTCTTCATCCTTTTAGGGGCATGTGAATAAGGTGGTGAAAAAGCAAGTTTCCGTAGATATTTGTATCCCTCTAGCCTCTCAAGAAAGTTTTTTTTTAAAGAAAAATTACTTGAAAACTCTTTTTTATTATTATTATAATTATTGAATTGATTTATCAATTTTTTATGATATTGACTTTAATCCAAAATAATCATTGATAGGTTTGCATGTGTTTTCTTATTGAAACTTTACATATGGAATCGTGGTTGTCTTTTCCAAATTTAAAAAACAGTTATGGAATTTTACACTCAACCTCTACTACAGAAATGTAGTGATTTGGATGAAATTGTAAGGCTCTAAGATTTGATTTGATTATTTATTCCTTAAACGGTTGTTAAAGATCATTATTAGGGCCTTCTTGTGACCATTCTAATCCATAACTTTGTCATAAAGCTTTGTTTAATTCAATTGACCTCCCAGGAGTTGACATGGCAGAATGAATTTCATTTTATATTTAGAGTTTCATTAATCTTAAAACGCTGTAAATTATCAAAAAAAATTTTGTTTTAATAAACTTAGAAATAAAACAGAAATATTCCATACAATAATTGAAAGAACAGTGAAAAATGAAGAACTTCCTGCTGCTGCTTGAAGCACAATTTATTACCCGTACGCGTACCTGAAGAGACGCACAGCCTGCCTACGGAAGAAAATCGAATAACCACGCGTTCCCTTCTAAAAAAAAGTTCATGAACCTTTTCGCTAAATGGTTCGTGAGCCAAAATCGCGGGGAAAAATTTTCATGTATGTTACGATTTCCACGAGCGAGACAGGATTCAAAATCCAAAAGAATCGTCTGTTGGTTGGACTGCCTCGCTCGTGTTTCCTATGGTTCGCGAACCTAAGGGATTTTTTTTCACAGCCTGCTCGCGCTTTGGCGAACCTTTACGGGTAAAAATCGTAGACGAGCGGGAATCGCCACTCGTGTACACGATTTTATTAGTCCTTGGATGTGTCTCAAAGAAAGCTGACCGCTTCTTACGATCTCCCTTATGAATGCATACTTCACATCCAAATGCTTCATCCGCTGATGGGTCCGCGCCTCTTCCAAGTATTGGATACAAAGGATGTTGTCCTCCATTAACTTGAAAGGAGTGCTAACCACACCCAATTCACCAAGGAAGTTTGTTAACCACAAACCTTCCTTGACCGCATGGCAAAGGGCTCCTATCTCAGCTTCGGTCGATGACAGAATGACCGTCTGCTGAAGTTTCGTTGACCACGAAATAAGATTTCCAAAGATCATATAAGCGTAGCCTGATCTTCGATCATCGGAATCTTCGGCATAATCTGCATCTGCATATCTGATTAGTGGTTTCGGTGTCACGTTTCTGCGGTATACCAACGCCATAACGGTCATACGTCGAAGGTATCGCAAAATACGCTTCAGGCCTTTCCAAAGCCTATCAGCTGGGCTGGCCTGGTATTTACTCAGTGCGCTAACCGCTGCTCAAATATCTGGTCTCGATGATGTCGCCAGATACTGCAAACAACCGATAAATTCCTTGAATGGCTGTTCGGTGATAGCCTCACAATCGTTCATCTTCGTCCAGTGAATGTTCATGTCACGAAACCTGTGACCTAGGGTAAGCAAACCGCCTCCCATGACGCGTACTTTTCCAGGGCCTTTTCGATAGTTGTCTTACAGAAGACCCATTTGTACGGCGCTTCAGTTCGCTGATAATTTGAGGTCTCCTCAATAAGACCAGCAGCTACGTTAGCCACGTAGCGCTTAGTAGATTCTCTGATTCGCTGACTGCGTCTCAGAATCGGTGCTAGATTAACGGAATCTTAATCATCATCGTCATCTTCGTCATCGCTACTCTCGTAGTCGCTCTCGTCTCGCGCCATACGCTGAATGGCACCGGAACCGATGATTCGCTGATTCCGGTGGCTGATAACCTCAGCACGCGAACGAAAAGCATATTGCTTTCTCGAACATTGTTTTCTGGTAACCCCAGCTAAAAAACAACCTCTTGCCGCTTTCTTCGCGTTCCCTCTCAAAGCCTTCATTTCGCGATGACTTCGAGAATCTCCACTCTCGGCAGGAATCCGAAGAAAGAACTGGTTGACTTCGCTAGCGACTAATCGTCGCCGAAACCACCTCCTCCGAAGCACCCGAAATATCAACCATCCGCCGAAAACAAGCTTGCGCATGCTAACCGCAGCGCAGCTACTAAGTACGAGAATAATCCTCTCGACTTGCAGCTTCATGACTTTTCGCTTCGTTGTTTCATCGCTTCGAGCCACTTTTTATATTTCCTAACCGGGAAAGTACTCATTTCTCAATGAGTACTTTGATATTCTTACCCAGAATATCTGGCAACACTGTTGTGTCACCACAAACCCAATTCGAGTATTCCCGTCTAACCGTGTGATGATGTAAACATTTGTACCGCGTTTATCATCATCACCTGTCATCAGCAATCATTGATCTATTGTTCTCGATTGCGAGTTGAACATAGCAATAGGAACCAAAACAAACTGTCTTGGTTTCCCTCGTGGCAGCAGAAGTTTGCTTCGGTGCTGCTGTGCTGCTGCTGTTCCGGAGGAAACCGTAAGTTTCAACACTTACCAATTTTTTGCGAGCCCAAAAATCCTCTTATATCATATAAACTTCCATTGGTTGATAAGTTTTTAAGTTTTAAAACAAAATTAGTATGGAGCCCCCTCCTTTCCTCCCCTGTCTTCACTGTAAAGCGTAAGGGTCTATAACAATCGTAGAAACATAAATCGTAACCAGGTACTTTTCCATGCCATATTTGTTTCCATTTATTGGCTTCGTTAGAGTGAATTGAAAACTTTTTCTAACAAAATTGTATTGGGCTCACATCCCTCCTCCTATGTACCTACTCACTGAAAGGAGGATGGTGTGTCAGATAATCATAGAATCATATCAAAATGATTTTTTATGTAAAGTTTTGTCCATTTGTCGGATTTTATAAAAAAAAAGGTTAAATATAAGCATTCCTCTTCCCTTTCTATATTCTCAATTCTATCCTCCTACTGCAAGAAAAGAATTGTTTCACATAGAAAAGTTTCTCGTATTGAAATACCATCTTTTGCCAAATTTGGTTTTAGTAGCGTAGTAAATTATTATGGATTTTTTTTTGTTTATGGCCGCGATAAATTGTGAATTTATTAGGCGACTTTTTTCGGCGAGTTTTCGAATGATTAAAAACCTTTTTTACCAGTTGTCCATACGTTTCGAGCTACTATGGCATTCGCTCTTCTTCAGTGGACACTAAAAGTATATTTTAAACGATAAATTTTAACTTAAATAACAATTTTAAAAATCTTACAATTTACTGGCCTCCCTCTATACTTGTTTGTTTTCATTCAATTTGTTTTGTGTTGCGTTTAGATTTGCTTGTGCATTTGCTTTGCAGTGTCTGTTTCAATTTTGAGATTACAGGGTCGTAAGCTGTTTTAAAGTTACACGAGTCCCTCTGTCTATTCATCACCTTTAATTATAATGTAAAAAGTCTCAGCAGTTATTCTTGCATTATAGCCTGCTACTCTTTCTAGTATATTTGTTTTTTTTTTCAAAATTTAATAGGTGACCAGTTTCTTACTGTGTTGTGCTAGTCCTATACTCATTTGTTTTGTTGATACATTTGTATTATGTTGTTTTATTCGCTTTTCTAGGAATTGACTAATTTCACCTATGTTTGTATGGCTTTTCACATTTTCCACATCTAATTTCGTATACAATATTCATATTTTTGTTTTTGGGGATTTTATCTTTGGTTCTTGTTAGAATCAGGTTTTTAATTTTATCTACAGGTTGAAAAGCAACATTTATGTCAAATTGCAAAGATATCTCGAAAGTTTTTCCCCAAAACCTGCGCAATATGGGATGGTGACTCCCCATTGAATGGAGGGAGGAGAACTTAATATTCATAAAAGTATTTTTCATACTCAGATACTTTATGAAACAAAATTTGGTTTCATTTGCTCGATTAATTCTCGAGTTATGCAAAAAAATTGTATGAAAGCCCCCTTTCCCCTTTATATCTTTCCGCTTAAAAAAGGTGGGGCTTCCATTTATAAGTGAAACATTTCTCGTATCCAAATATCCTCACATGCAAAATATGGATCAATTTGCTCGATCAGCTCTCCAGTTATACTGAAAATTGTAAGGGAGACATCTCCTCCCCGTTTTCATCCTCCTATTTGAAGAAGTGAGGGATACCAAAGATTCATAAAGTCTGCTTCATTTAATATTGGAACAAATTCTTTTGCTCATTGTGGCGCTCGTAGTGGACGGATTTGGAAACTTTTTTCACCCACTTGTCGGGAAATTCATTACCTTTCACCATGTATTTATGTCATAACACCAAACGATAGCATTTTGTAAACAACCGCCATGGAAGCCGAGCGGAGAGATCAAATTGTGCACAGTTTTCTTGAAAATCCATTGTTGTCGGCATCGAAGCTAGCTAAACAGCTTAAAATGCCCAGAAATACCGTATGGCGTGTTATCAAGCAGTACAAGGAAACATTGACGACGGCTCGGAAGCCGCATTCGAAGCGTCGGAGTGGAACTGTCGACCGGAAACTGCGTGGGAAAGTCATCAAGGCCGTCAAGAGGAATCCCAATCTTTCAGACCGCGATTTGGCCAATAAGTTCCAGGCCGCTCACAGTACGGTGCGACGAATTCGTCTCCGGGAAGGAATAAGGTCATTTCGAGCCAGCAAACAGCCAAATCGGACGCTGAAGCAGAACAATGTGGCCAGAATCCGTGCTCGAAAGCTGTACGACCAAGTGCTGACCAAGTTCGACGGATGTATTCTGATGGACGATGAGACCTACGTGAAGGCGGACTTTGGGCAAATCCCAGGTCAAAAATTTTATTTGGCGACGGCTCGGGGGGATGTACCTGCAAAATTTAAGTTCGTGTTTGCGGATAAATTCGCCCGCAAGTACATGATTTGGCAGGGGATATGCAGTTGTGGACAGAAAACCAAAGTCTTCCTCACTGACAAGACAATGACATCAGAAGTCTACAAAAAAGAGTGCCTACATAAACGGATTCTGCCGTTTATTCGTGCCCACGACCGTCCAGTAATGTTTTGGCCGGACCTCGTAAGCTGCCATTACAGCAAAACGGTTATGGAATGGTACGCAACGAACGGGGTCAGCGTAATACCGAAGGACCTCAACCCCCCAAACTGCCCCCAGTTCTGGCCGATAGAGAAATACTGGGCAATCACGAAGCGGAGGCTTAAGGCAAAGGGAAAACTTGTTAGGAACATGACTCAAATGAAGAACTGGTGGAATCAAATCGCCAAAACGGTGGACGAAAAGGGTGTGCGCCGCCTAATGTGCCGTATTACGGGAAAAGTACGAGAATTTCTTCGAAACAGCAATGAATAATTTTTTTTAATTTTTTTTTATGAAAGAGTAAAGAAAATGCTACATTTGTATGAAAAACAAATTCGTTAATAAATGACTGAACTACACGCAATTGTTTGTGTTCCAATATTAAATGAAGCAGACTTTAGAAGCATTTCTCGTACCCAAATATCGTTCGATTCCAAATTTGGTTCCATTTGCTGTTGTAGTTCTCGAGTTATTCAGTTAAAATTGTATGAAACTCCCCTCATCTCCCCGCCCTCCTCCTGTTAGAAGAAGGAAGGGGTCTCAAACAATCATTAGAACATATCACGTTCCCAAATACCCGCCCATGCTAAATTTGGTTTCATTTGCTTAATTAGTTTTTGAGTTATGAAAAAAAATATAAAAGAGTCCCCCTGCCCCCCTTTTATCTCCTCACTGGAAAGAGAAAGGGGTCTCAAATAATCAAAAAATATTTTTCGTATCCAAATACCAAAAATTTGGTCCCAATATCTTGATAAGGTTTTGAGTTATAAGAAAAATTGTAAGGTAGCCCCCCTCCTTCCTTCCTATCATCAATTGTTTTTTAAAAGAATATTGGAATAAGTTTATTTATAAAATGGGTTAATAAATTCTAATTTCTACTTTAATTTTAATTTTTTTTTTTCAAGTAACATCTGATTTTATTTAATGAAAAGAAATAAGTTAAGAAAGGGAGCAGTGTGCAGCACCCTTCCCCTTAACACTCTTTTAAAATTTACTTTTTTCTGTAGATACTGAAGATATTTTTATTGATCAATTTGTAAAATTTTAAAAATTAAAAGGTTAGTTCATTTTGATAACTAGATCATCATTTATACTAAATACACAAGGATCTCAAAAATCACTGTTATTCATGCACCCACATATCAGACTTAACAACAACAGTGAACTTCCTTGAAGGTGGAATTATCGGTATAAGATTTTTTGCTGGACCGGCATCAACAAGCTTTCAAAATCCCATATAATGTTTTTCTTGTTTCGCTTTACTGCAGTGGCCATGCATCGTTTTGCTTGGAAGCTCGAGTCTTTATGCCAGTAGTGCTTTCCAATCATATTATTTTAGGTTGAGTACACTTTTCAGCGCATTTTTGGCACAGAGATTTGCCAAATTGGCATTAGATTTTTGCACCTTCTTCTATGGGTGCTCGTTCTGTTTTAATCGCAATTCAAGTCTTCAAAGTTCAAAAATCATAATTATCAATTCAGCATTAGATTGGATACCGCTTATCGCAATTTTAGTCGAATGAAATATTCGTTAAACTATTTAAACTATTTAAAACCCCAGCAAGCTACAAATTTTGAGACAGCGCCAAATTACTACATTTGAACCAACCATTCTGTGGCACATTGACCGTGTCAACCTTCTCAACCATCCAAAAACACCAACCACTCAACCATCGGCAAAACACAGCAATAACCTAACGATAGTTTTGACGTATTGCAGCCTACCGGATGCACTTTTGGCCGGCCGGTCGATTTCCGATAAATAGGCCGAATGGTGAGCATGAAAACACCTGACAGCAGCAAACCTAGCATAAACACGATGCAGCAGAAAAATACTTCATTCACCCACCACACTACTGGCCGCTTCGTAATTTTGCCGTTGATGAAAAATTCATGGAAAACTGTAGGTTTTAATACGATGCTGAATATTTAATAAACATTTACCTCGACCAGCTGGCCCGGAGTGTTTGGTTTCGTCGTTGCCGACATTGAAGTTGATGTAGGTGTGTGCTTTGGCATGACTTAGTAGCTGGCTAGGGTACATGCTTGGAAACTCACACCCGAACCAACACCGGGCTCAGACAAAAATTCTCGACACTCAACCAAAAAGAAAAGGCTACACAGAAAAATCTACCGAGGATCAGGGAAGGCTTTACGCGATGACAGGAGCTCACGGAGTCCGGAATGAAATATAGCAGCAGGACAAGTGAGAGAAAATCATTCGACGGTATTTATACGAAACATCTTTCCGCTTTCACACGATTAACTGCAATTATGTGGGTGGGTGCCGGCAAAGGTGATTATTTACTTTCCGGTCGCTGCTGTTGTCGGTTTTCGAAGATGATTGGCTTACTCAGGCGGAATGCTTCGCATTGGCTTCTGGTAGCTTACAGTTCGGTAGAGATTGCAACAAAAATTTGCAAACCGTTAACTAATGTGTGAGTTCGGACCAGATAATTACAGTCTTTGGCAATCGGAAGCCGTTTAGTTCTTTTTATAGTTTTTTCTCAGAAAATTCTCGGTGTTGGAAATTCCCTTGGAACAGAGTAACAAAGTTTCCTTGCAAAAGCCGCAACTTCAGAATAAGCGACCCTTGATCTGTACACGAAGGCATGTATAGGATGGCACAGAGGTTATGATATGTTTCATTTTCTCTTTCGAAGGGGATAAAAAATAGATAATTTTGGTCATCATTTATAAAACTAGCCGATCGTTAATTGATGTTCCTCTCAATGTTTACATGGTTTCTAATTCTTATTATAAATAAAAATGTATACGAGTATAAATATCCTAGAGGGAAACGAAGCAGAATATTTAATTGTTTTTCGATAGCTTGATCAAACTCTTTCAATGTACCTGATAGAATTGGTTTTGAGTTATAGTCTGTAAAAAAGTAAGTAACAGAGATTTTTCAAAAACTCTTGTCATCTACATAGAAAAAACGAAATAGATATACCCGATTGTAAGTAAAAAAATTTGTTGCTTATAGATACCAGGTAAACATCTGTAGCTTCAAAGTTACTCCTCTAATACTACAAAAACAATGCATTAAAAAGTGAACTAAACATTCAAATGAAAAAACTGTAGATAGGAAGGATCTGTAAAAAAGGGACAAATATATCAATTTTAAAAGATTTTCTAAACTTAAATATAAAAGGAAAACACATTTGTTTTGTATGAAATCGAAAACACACTGAGAAATTGTTCTTTTGTGGATTTATTTTTAATTCTTGGAATCATTCATACCCCAAGTAACACAGATTACGCCAACTAGCATTTGATATTTTTGTTTTGGTTTTGTTATGGCACTTTATATGCAGCTAGTTTTATAACTGTTTTATAATTATCATAAAAAAAATGCTTAGATGCTTGATTCAAGCATTTGTTTTCAGGTTATTCTGAAAACGTTAATAAAGCTTTAACTTAATTTACTGTTTAAGTTGTTTAAAAAGAGTTCTGAATGCTCTTTAAAATCTCCAACAAAAAATTAACTAAGAAGCTTCTTCCACACTTTTTTCTTTTAGGTTTTATTAAAGTACCAGTTCTAAATTTTATTTCGTAAGTCCGGACTTCTGACTTCCGACTAACTTCCGACAAAGAAAAGTTGAGTACTAGATCGTCGGAAGTCTGTGTTCAGCTGTCAGTTCACCAGTGACATTTCTAAAAAAATATTAAAATGCACAATATAAAGGCACGCAGTACTCGATTTTTAAAACGTAATAAAATAAGGTGACAGTTTCCAATCAACACTGATACCGTAATTGACACTTTTCTGTGTCAAACTTGACACATTTTGAGCTTATTTAGTTCAGAAAGTTTTCAGGGTTTGAGGGTCGAACACTCAATAGTGTTATACCGGATAAGAAAACGTTAGCGTGAAAGTTACACCCATCTCGTTCGGAATGCGGTACTAGAAATTTACACAGATTTTTGTAACGATAGGGGTTGATATTTATGATCAAAATCAATTAGGTTTAAATTGAAAGGAAATAACAGAAAATTTAACGTTATTTATGCGTATTTCATTTATTTTTTTCATGCCTTTATTTTATCAAATTTGTAACATTGAAAACACTTATATTAGCATAAGGTTGTTAGAATATTTCCAGCACATTTTATACAAAAACCTGTCAAAATTCTAGCATTTGATTTCAAAACTGACGACCGAAAATCCGGGCAATATCCAAGCAAATTTTGTCAAAACTCAGAAATTCCTCAACAATAATAAAAAAAATGAAAAAAAAAGTTTTTTTTCATCAAAACTCATCGAAAGATTGAGGATCGTATGTAAAGCTTAACAAACACGTTTTATGAATATTTTATGAAATTTCGTCGTAAATTATAAGCTGTTCTGGCTAAACGAAACGTCAAACATTTTCCAAATGTTGTCATTTCGATCATTGAAATTTTATAATTCTTCCGGCGGTTTCCACTCTATGGCTTTCCTCCGGAATTGTACCCAAACAGAATTGAAACGGGAAAACACAACAAATGAAGTGTATAACTTAATAAAACAATGCTAAATACATTCCAGAGGAAGTAGCTTTTGGACTTTCAAGACTGAGAAACTGAACCGAAAAATTAACAAACCAAGTTGGTTTTGAACATCTCTTCTGTTGTGTGGCCTTCCTCTTGCAGCAGAATCAGTTTTACACAGATTGTCTATGTGAAAAACATACATATTATTGATAGTTATATATATCACGGAAAAATGTGTCAAAATCACAATGAAAAAGTGTAAAATTTATTGACAGTGATGATGTCAGGCTAGTTTGCACATATTTGAATGATTATTCCCATTTTTACACATTTTTGATAAGACTTCTTAGTTGTTTTCGAGCTTAATAAGAAACTTATATAATGATTTTTGAAACACAATTTTTGAAATACAATAAATTCAATAAAGTTGAAAAAACAAAAGACTTAAAATAAATAAAATTAAAATTGGTCATTAATTTACTAAAAATTAAGTAAATGATGATAATATTAGTTTTTTTTTGAAGATTTAATTGAAAAAAAGCGATTGATTTTGCCAACAAAATGTTTGGGTGTGTTGCCAAAATGAAACAGGATACTTCATATCACCGGAAGTGGTATTAATATCTATACAATATGAATACTGGGTGAAAGAGCCCAACTAGTAGGAGAAAAAAATTGCTGCTTGACACCATCATAAATCCTTGATGGCAGCTTCCGCTTTCCTTCTCAAAGTTTTAAATGACTGAAAATCTCATCAAACATTCATAATATAAGTAGTGAGAGAAAGAGCTAAACAAGAAGAAGTAGAGTTCCTCTATTTGACGCCACTTTGAAATCCGAGATGGCGACTTCCACTGATCTTTAAATGCAGTAAATGACTAGAAATCACATAAAAAACCCCCACAACATGAGTATTGAGTTAAAGTGCTTAACAAGAAGAAGTCAAATTTCGGTATCTGGTACCATCTTGAAATCCAATATGGCAAATTCCGCTGCACTTCAAAATCTGAAAATCAGTGAAAATCTTATAAAACTCCCACAATATGGGTATTGAGTGATAAAGCTTAACGAGTAGAAGTCAAATTTCGTTTTCTGATGACATCTTGAAATAAAAGGTGGCCGTTTCCGTTAAAGTTTAAAATCCTGTGAATCACTAAAATTTTATTTATTTATTTGATCCTAGGCTTCAGCCTTTAATCTTTACTAGTTTTAACTAATTATTTAAGAATACGCTAACTTAAATCTATTTTTGATTTGTTCTCTGGACATTTCTAGCTTTATCACATTAGCATGAGCGTTGTAGAGCGCCATCATTCGATAAATAGGTTCATTCCGAGCGTAGTTCTGGATACGGTTTGTAAGCTGAAACGGTCTTATACTGCGCAAACTGCTACGTCCTTCGTTGGGTGAGATTTGTGACAACAAATAGGGTGAAAAATATTTTCCACTGTTAAGATCTTTAAAAAACAACACGTCGATTGATTTCCTACGATTTTCCAGTGCATCCAATCCTACCAGCATACATAATGCGCGATATTCCGGCATTTCGTCATGCCAACCAAGGTTCCTTAGGGCGTATCTCAGAAATCGTTTTTGGACTCGTTCAATTCTGTTTTTATGTACATTGTAGTATGGCTGCCACACTATACTGGCGTATTCGATAGCAGTTCGGATAAGGCCGACGTAAATCGAAACAATGGTGTAAGGGTTGTCCAGCTCGTGACAAATCCTACTTACCATACCGTACATGGAGTTTGCTTTGGCAACGACTTGTTCAATATGTTTTGAAAAATTGAGTTCCGCATCCAACTCAACGCCTAGGTCCTTCACCGACGATTTTCTAGCAATGATACTGCTGTTTTCGAGACGATATTCATGCAAGATGTTATTCATCTTCCGAGAGAAGGTTATCGTGCTACATTTTGAGGCATTAATTTTCAATCCAAACGCGCTGCAGCACTCAGAAAATCTATATACAGCGTTTTGAAGAGTCAAGCAATCCTTGGGATCTCGAACTGGAAGGTACATTTTCAGATCATCCGCGTATATCAAAACAAACACGTCACGCAACACTCCGGGAAACTCGTTCATAACAGTGATGAAAAGAAGGGGTCCCAAGTGACTTCCTTGTGGTACACCACTGTTAACCGAGAATACGCTGGATCTCGCATTTCCAAGCTTTACAAATTGTACTCTTTCTGTTAGGTATGAACCAATCCACTGCAGGCAAGTACCGGTAATTCCATTTTTACATAGAACTGACAGGAGAGCATTAATGTCGATCACGTCAAAAGCCTTGGACATGTCGGTATATATGGTATCAACTTGTAATCCTTGCATCATCCATTGAGTAGTGCGAGAAACGAATTCCGCCAAGTTCGTTACTGTTGAACGCTTTTTCAAAAAGCCGTGCTGAAAATCTGACATCTTTCTTTCTAACCATGGGTACATTTGGTCGTAAATTATGCTTTCGAACAGTTTGGGAATAGCAGAGAGAATTGCTATCCCACGGTAGTTTTCAGCAGGCAGTTTAGAACCATTCTTATGAATCGGTAAAATATGTGAGATCTTCCATAGTTTTGGAAACCGACCTTCACGAATTGAAGCTGAGAATAGCAATTGCAAAGGCACTTCGATGCCGGTTACGCACTTTTTGAGAAATGAATTTGGAATTCCATCAGGCCCACTTCCTTTGGACTCATCGAGCAATAAAATTTTTCGTTGAATGTCGGTGATCGATACTGTCAATTCAGGAATAAATTCGGTTGCGTCTTGGAATCGTAGTTCTGTATTTAAATCGTTAACGCTGTAAATACAGCGAAAATATTCGGCGAATAATTCTGAAGCCTCATCCAAAGTATTTGCCTTTTTGTTGTTGAAAGAAATATTTTTCGGGATTAAATTCGTCTTACGTTTGGAGTTGACGTACTTCCAAAAACGTTTCGGTTCTGTTTGAATATCTCTTTGAAGTTCGTTTAAATACGTGATGCGTTGGGCTCTATGCATGGTGTTGAAAGCATTGGCCGCAAATCGGTAGGCAGTTTTATCCGGCTGAGTTTTACTTCTACGATACTTGTTATATTTCTTTTTCTTATCTTTATGAAGACGAATTGTTTCGGCGTTGAACCATTCCGGATATTTGGTTCGATTCGGTTTCTCTATGAATGTTCTACAATGTTTTAGCAATATGCCGTAAACAACATAGTAGAATGACAAGACGTTAAAATCAATAGAACTTTCAACGGAGCGTGAACTTTCAGCAACGTTATCGAAGACACCCAGACTGCTTAAAAATTCGAACATATTTTGAGCACGCTGTTTAGCGCTATCATCGCAAAAATCTTCATTCGACATAAAAACGTTATTCCATTCAATCTCCAGCAGTGATTGAGAAACGGCTACATCATCGAAATGCTTCAAATCAATCATTACCTTGTTTTCCTGATCCGATCCTGTGTCCGCGTAATGCAGTTTGTCAACATTGACACTTACAACCATTGCAGTATGGTGCAATTCGTTTTGTATCAGCGGTACGCATTTCTCTAATTGGCAGCTTTCCTCGTCGTTTGTAAATAACAAGTCAAGAAACCGATTGTTTTGATTAGGTATTCCACATACTTGAAGCAGATCCAATGCAGCCATATCATCAACAAGGACGACTTCTTCCGGTAAGCGAACATTATTCGGCAAAAGATGAAGATCAGTTTCTTTATCTCTATACCAAGTTGTGTTTTTCAAATTGAAATCTCCAATAACCATCACTTTACTTTCAGCCGGTGCATAATTAACTAGCGCGTTTATACTTGCCGTATGAGCACAGTAACGATCACAGCTTGAGCCAGGAGGTAAGTAGATGCAGCAGATAAAAATTTCAGTTCCGCTCAATAGTATTTTCACGGTAACTTCTTCGTTGCAGGTCGATTCATTAATCACTGTGCTGGAGAAACGATTGTTCACAGCAATCAATACTCCTCCTCCGGAAATCTTATCTGAATTCACAGATGTGCGGTCACAGCGGTAAGTTGAAAACGTTCCAGGAAAAATCATTCGTTCATTGATAGTTTCATCCAAATTTGTTTCACAGAATGCGTATACATCATAATCGTTTTCAAGCGCAGACAAAAAAAAAAAAAAAAAAAAAAATATGCATTAATATGCATAATATGCATTAATTATCAAATAATTTATTTATAAATAAATAAATTATTAAAGGTCAGCGGAATTCACCATCTAGATTGGCTTCAGATAGCAAAATTTGACTTTTACTCCTCAAGTCCTTTCACTCAATACAAATATTGTGGAGCTTGCATGTGATTTTTTATTGTTTAAAGAATATTAGAGTTTATGAGGAACCAGCAACTAGGATTTCAAGATGGCGTCAGAAAGCAAAATTGGACTCTTGTAGTTTTGCCCTTTCACACTATAACAATATTGTGGGGATTTTGGTGATTTTTAGGGATTTACGGCGTTTTAAATTTCAGTGAGAGATACAATCTTTGATTTCAAGATGGCGTCACACGGAGTCGACAGTTGTGCCAATAATTTCAGATATTTGTATCAATCATCAAAGTGTAGAAGATTTTATCGCATTCAGTTAGAAATAAAATAAATTCAACTATATGCTGCTGATTGACCTATAAACTATAAATATCATAGATTCAACTTTAATGTTTTGTTTTTTCAATTATAAATTTAATAGATTCCACTAGAATTGTTTAATTGAATTCAGGCACTCAATGATAAATAAAATAGATTCAACTACAAACTGTTAATTGACCTTCTGCAATCAGTCAAAAGTACAATTGATTCAACTATAATGATTCAATCGATTCAACTATAAATGTAATAGATTCAACTGAAATACTGCTGATTAACTTCCTGCAATCAATTATAAATATAAATATAAAAGATTCAACTATGAAAGCATTATTCATTAAACTGTAAATATGATAGATTAAATTTCAATTGCATTATTGATTCCACGCATTCAACTATAAATATAAAAGATTCAACCGTTGGTTGATGTTTCATTTTAAGGAAACTTTCTGCGAGGGAATTTCTCATCCTTTATTTTAAACCTTTGGGTCTGTCCCCGCCGGGTGCAACAGCATTTTATTGTTCTGCTTTATTCTGCTGCTAAGATCTGTACAGCTCCCGGCACAAAGGCAGCAGAACAAAAACAAATTAATAAAACAATTTTTTTGCAAAACCAGCAACAGCAGACAAGTAAAGGTAAGCAAAAGCTTTGGTAGCACCGCGGTGATTATTAATTGTGATTTCCAAATTCCCGAATCATGGTGGTGACATCAAATCACTCAAGCAGAACGGAAACTATGGCCATCTTCAAGCTCCTGTCACGACCATCAACAAAATATCTGTAGTTGGCGTCATGAAATCAATCATAAAAATATGTTAAAAAAGTTAAATCCTTAACTATAGAGCTAAACCCTTACAGTTGAATGTATTCTACTTATTGCTGAATGCAGAAGATCAAACATACGATTGTAGTTTAATCTAATATATTTATTGTTGAGTTTATTGTTGAATCAATCACATATATATAGTTGAATGTATTATCTATATGTTTTATGGAATGAACAAAAGCAAACAGATAATCAATTATTTATACAGTGGAAAGCTTAATGTTTTTGGTTGGTAGTGAATCAATCAGAAATATAATTGAATATATCTAAGTGGATAATTATTGGAAATACTGTTTTTTCCGTGCATAAAGCGAAATTGGGTTTCTTCTGTTTTAGCCGTTTCACCCAATATCAATAATTGAATTGAATGAACTTCGGTGAAGTATATATTCTAATAGTAAGAATATCAAATGAATGTCATGAAAATTATTGACGGATAAAATTAGATTAGGAAGCATGAAAAGGTGTTGAAAAATAAGCCAAGAGCGTTTTTTATGAAAAAAACTTATTTCCGTACACAGTACCAATATTGTGGAGCTTCCATACAATTTTTAGTCATTTACAGCATTTTCAGTTAAGCAGAAGTCGTCATCTTTGATTTCAAGATGACGTCAGGTAGCGAAATTTGACTCCTTCTAGTTGTGCCCTTAACCCAGTACCCATGTGGGAGTTAAAACCATTTTTCAGTGATAAATAGCATTTCGAACTTAAGCGGAAGCCATCATCATGGATTTGAAGATGGTGTCAGAAAGCAAAATTTGTCCTCTTTAGTTTAGCCCTTTTATCTGCTACCAATATAGTTATTGTTGTTCCATGTAATCTCAGTCATTTACAGCATTTTTAACCTAAGCGGAAGCAGTCATCTTTGATTCTTCTTGTTTAACCCTGTCACCTGTTACCAATATTGTAAGGGTTTCATGTGATTTTTAGTAAATTTCAGTACCTATTCTAAAGTTCAGGGGAAGCCACCACCTTGGATTCATCAGGTAGCGAAATTCGACTTCTTCAAGCTAAGTCATTTCACCCTATATCCACATTATAGGGCTTCATTCGATTTTCAGTGATTTACAGCATTTTAAAGATCAGCGAAAGCTGTCATCTTTGATATCAAGATGGCGTCAGATAGCAAATTGACTCCTTCTAGTTTAGCTTTCTACCCACTACCTATAAAGTGGGGGATTCTTGAGATTTTCAGTGATTAACAACATTTAAAACTTAAGAAGAAGCCGCTTTATTGGATTTTAAGATTGCACCAGAAAGAGAAATTCGACTTTTTCTAGTTTAGCCCTTTCACCCACTACTCATATTGTAGGGGTTTCATGAGAATTTAAGTCCTTTAGAACATTTTAAAGTTAAGCAAACGTCGCCATTTTGGATTTCAAGATGACGCCAGACAACGAAATTCGATTTTAAAACATGGATTTATTCCACCAGACATTCACATTCAATCTCTTTTTTATTCCACTTTAAAAGTCTGTTCTCATTTACTGTACAAATGATTAACAACTCAGAAATGAAGAACTCATCATACGCATGTAATTGGTTAGCTTGCTAGAGAAACGTCAAATTTTCGATATTTATATGGCTCTCATAAAACTGTCATTAAGCTAAACAGTCATTTTTCTGGCCATAATAATGCTAATAAGCATTGAATGGACAAGCACCATGATGGTTGCAAAATCGAAAGGTAAAAAATGACGTCATGTTGATGGATTCACAATGTCAAGTATTTGAAAATATTTTGAAGGCTTGTCTTCAAACAATTCCATTAGGCTTGCGATGTCATCATGTCATGTTTTACATTCATACTTATTGTAAAATGTTTTTCGCAAAAAAATTGTGAATTGTTTTTTAATTGTTATAAATATTTCATTAAAATTACCTTAGTCTAGAAATTTGACGACTTTTTCATTGACATTCTATCTTAAATCTTGACTGCCAGTAAAAAAGATGTTCATATATAATGAGGTTAAAACATTGCTTTCTGGTTAATTATTTTACCAGATCATATCTAAATAATTTAATCATCATTCATCAACCATCGTGGATGCTGGAAAAAATTTTAAAAAATATTCGAGAACGCACGGAATAGAAAAGAAATAAAAATCGCTAACATGTTTTATAAAACTTTTGGTGACCAAAATAAACACTTGGTGATCAAATAAAGCACTATAAATTTGTCGAAGTTTAAAAAAATAGGCATGATAACGTATCTGGAACAGAACCAAATATCCGGATTATAGCTCCATTAGAGTTCTGGTGGAGTACATAATGCGCTTTACGAGTGTAGACAGTTGATTTTATATGTTTTGGACTTCAACGTCTTGCATTTTACGCGGTTAAGCATTTTTTGAAATGTTCAAAATTGGAGAATATCCAACAGTTCTCAAACGAAATATTTTCCATATTGATAGCATTCGATGTTTTCTCATTTGTTGCAATTACATCCAAGAAATTTTTTTACATTTCTTCATCCCATGCAGAAACTGGAAAAAATATTTCAAAGTTACCTCATTCAGTCATATAAAAAAAATCGTATATTTCGGCTCCTTAGGTGATTTGATTCCAAAAGATTCTTTCCGATACCTGATTTGAACCCATTTTCATTGACTTATCAAACCAGATTTGTGCCAGCTCTTAATCCGGATAGCTCGGATCTGACTTTTAAAGTATAAAATATTTAACACCTTATGTAATAAGTTTAAAAAATTATACATGCCTGAACTGTATGGAAAAGACGCTAGTCAGCTAGCTAGCTATCTAGTATCATCTATTCTATAGGTTTTTGTATTTTTGCTCAACAGTTTTATTTTGTCGAAAATTATTTTTATCTTGATGGCGCAGCATCCTTTTCAAAAGGTGCAATGTTGATGACTGTTTAAATTTTCAAAATGAGTTTCCCTTTCAAAGGGGCGACTGAATCCCATTTCTTTCCCCATTAAACCAGATCACTGCTGTTTACAAGCACATCATGTAACTCTTTAGCTACATAACCAATATCGTCACCAGAATTCCGATGAATATGTTGCCCTGAACGGTGTCTTTTCGTCCCCAAGAAGCCAATTTGGCTCGATAAACAAACAAACACGTTCAACAAACGACGACGTCGACGTTGACGTCGCAGTGAAAAAGGCCCGTTGCATGGACGGACGCGACGGACGGGTTGAAGGCTGGCTGCCGGGAAATCCAAACGCAATAGCGATGTAGGAGATAACATAAATCATATTTTATGATTTTCAATAGAAGCATTGCGCGTCTGGTGCCGCGACGCCGACGTCTCTACTTCCGGCAAACCGCAGATTCACCGGGGAAAAACCCCACGAGGATTTTCCCATCAACGGGATATGGTCATATCAAAGGAAGTGGGTCGGGAAAAGCCTAAGTAAAGAGACTTGTCTTGTTCTGAACTGGCTGACTGGCTGACTGAACCTGAGAGTGTCCTAATAAAAGAATGGTGGCTGCCTTGCTTCAGATCACGAGAACGCGCGTCGCCATGGAAGTTTGTCCATAAACATCCTCAGGGTTCGAAACCGTCACAGGTTCAGACATTTCGAGGAGAGGGAGGTTGATAAGGGAACTTCCACTCCACTTTGATGGCTTTATAGCGCCCCGTCATCTCGGCGAAACTCCGTTGCTCAACATTTAATCTGGGCACGTTTAGATATTAATGATAAGCACCGTATTTCCTGCAATTTGTCGGCGGTTGTGTAACAACTTTTTCACTGGGTAGGAAGGTAGTTTGGTGATTGGAGGTTGAAACTAATTTCGAAGCTGCTAACGAGAGACATGACTTAAACTGAGCTATCCAAAGTGGCAACGAAAGATTGGCAGCCGGGCAGCCATGTTTTGAGGTTCGGTGATTAGCTAAGGCATTGTTGCCCCATGTCATCTTCATCAGTTTTCGGGACCTCCTTTCCGTGATGTTGGACCGAAAATTTAAAGGAGAGGCTTCGATAAAATCTTTGTTTTGATATCAGAAGTCCAATGCAAAACTTGATAACAATAAACAAATAGGAAGAGCTGAAAGATTGTAGGTTTGAAAGCTGATTTTCAAAGTTTTTGAAACTTAATCTGGAAAAATAGAATAGAAAAGTTTTCGCGAACATTGCAGGATAAAAGAAATAAGAGGTTTGTCTTAAAATATGTCGTTTTAAGAGAGTAGGATGGAAGAAGGATGAATAATAATCCTGATAAAGGGTGAAGCTGATAAAAAAAACCATCAAAAACTCACAAAGAATAATTCTTGTTTTCAAAAGTGACAAAAAGTGACAAAACTGACAAAAATGACAAAAATGACAAAAATGACAAAAATGACAAAAATGACAAAAATGACAAAAATGACAAAAATGACAAAAATGACAAAAATGACAAAAATGACAAAAATGACAAAAATGACAAAAATGACAAAAATGACAAAAATGACAAAAATGACAAAAATGACAAAAATGACAAAAACGACAAAAATGACAAAAATGACAAAAATGACAAAAATGACAAAAATGACAAAAATGACAAAAATGACAAAAATGACAAAAATGACAAAAATGACAAAAATGACAAAAATGACAAAAATGACAAAAATGACAAAAATGACAAAAATGACAAAAATGACAAAAATGACAAAAATGACAAAAATGACAAAAATGACAAAAATGACAAAAATGACAAAAATGACAAAAATGACAAAAATGACAAAAATGACAAAAATGACAAAAATGACAAAAATGACAAAAATGACAAAAATGACAAAAATGACAAAAATGACAAAAATGACAAAAATGACAAAAATGACAAAAATGACAAAAATGACAAAAATGACAAAAATGACAAAAATGACAAAAATGACAAAAATGACAAAAATGACAAAAATGACAAAAATGACAAAAATGACAAAAATGACAAAAATGACAAAAATGACAAAAATGACAAAAATGACAAAAATGACAAAAATGACAAAAATGACAAAAATTACAAAAATTACAAAAATTACAAAAATGACAAAAATGACAAAAATGACAAAAATGACAAAAATGACAAAAATGACAAAAATGACAAAAATGACAAAAATGACAAAAATGACAAAAATGACAAAAATGACAAAAATGACAAAAATGACAAAAATGACAAAAATGACAAAAATGACAAAAATGACAAAAATGACAAAAATGACAAAAATGACAAAAATGACAAAAATGACAAAAATGACAAAAATGACAAAAATGACAAAATGACAAAAACGACAAAAATGACAAAAATGACAAAAATGACAAAAATGACAAAAATGACAAAAATGACAAAAATGACAAAAATGACAAAAATGACAAAAATGACAAAAATGACAAAAATGACAAAAAATGACAAAAATGACAAAAATGATAAAAATGATAAAAATGACAAAAATGACAAAAATGACAAAAATGACAAAAATGACAAAAATGACAAAAATGACAAAAATGACAAAAATGACAAAAATGACAAAAATGACAAAAATGACAAAAATGACAAAAATGACAAAAATGACAAAAATGACAAAAATGACAAAAATGACAAAAATGACAAAAATGACAAAAATGACAAAAATGACAAAAATGACAAAAATGACAAAAATGACAAAAATGACAAAAATGACAAAAATGACAAAAATGACAAAAATGACAAAAATGACAAAAATGACAAAAATGACAAAAATGACAAAAATGACAAAAATGACAAAAATGACAAAAATGACAAAAATGACAAAAATGACAAAAATGACAAAAATGACAAAAATGACAAAAATGACAAAAATGACAAAAATGACAAAAATGACAAAAATGACAAAAATGACAAAAATGACAAAAATGACAAAAATGACAAAAATGACAAAAATGACAAAAATGACAAAAATGACAAAAATTACAAAAATTACAAAAATGACAAAAATGACAAAAATGACAAAAATTTCAAAAATGACAAAAATTACAAAAATGACAAAAATTACAAAAATGACAAAAATGACAAAAATGACAAAAATGACAAAAATGACAAAAATGACAAAAATGACAAAAATGACAAAAATGACAAAAATGACAAAAATGACAAAAATGACAAAAATGACAAAAATGACAAAAAATGACAAAAATGACAAAAATGACAAAAATGACAAAAATGACAAAAATGACAAAAATGACAAAAATGACAAAAATGACAAAAATGACAAAAATGACAAAAATGACAAAAATGACAAAAATGACAAAAATGACAAAAATGACAAAAATGACAAAAATGACAAAAATGACAAAAATGACAAAAGTGACAAAAATGACAAAAATGACAAAAATGACAAAAATGACAAAAATAATAAAAATAATAAAATTTACAAAAATGACAAATTTGACAAAAATGACCAAAATGACAAAACAAGTTTGCTTAGTTTAATACATTTTTTGTATATTATTCATATAATTTTTAAGAAAAATTTACAGTTCCCTCATTATGTCGTATTTTGATGCATTTATTTCTTGAAATCTTATTTCTGAATATCAAATATAATTTGAATTTTCAAAATTATTATTATAAATCTTTTGTTTTAATTAAAGAATCACATCACTGCGGTTTAATTTGAATTCTAAGTTTTTCAGTTTGTAATTTTCTCCTTGTTTTTGCAATAACGTTGAAATTTCGTTCTCTCAAGAACTCTTCCATCGTTTAAGAAAATGAAGAACTATTTGAGGTCAAGTTTTCAAAAATTTCATCAAAATGTATTCTAGAAGGTCAACTTTTGGCTCAAATAGCTGCAAATTCAAAACTTCGAGAAACATTCTGATTGATGTGGTGACTGCCATCACTGCAAACAGAAACGTTGCAAGAAACTCTGCTACAAACCGGTAGTTATTTATTATGATACAGGAAATCCCGCAATATTATTGTAAGTTAAAATGCTTAAATCACGTTAAAAACAAAAGAAATTATTTGGTTATTTTAAAAATATTTTCGAATTCTGGATTCCTTTCAACTCACTTATATTTTCAAATAGAATTTTCAAAACGAAATTTATGTTCACCAAAGAATGAATCGAAAACTGTTTACACTTAGTTTAGAAAGAAAACCCTCTGTTCTTCTAAGAAAAAAAAGGAAAAAAACAAAAACCGAAACACGAATGACGTTCACCATGCGCCAGACACGTTGGCGTTCCCAAATTGTGGGACCAGCTTCGTCCCACCCACTAACTCATTCAGTCAGCCGATGATGGTCAATCTCGATTCCACAGCACACGTACATTCTTACGAGCTCGTTATACATGACTAATCTGGCCTAATGAAATTACAATGCAAATGACGATGGTCCGACTTGGACAAACGTCAACAATAACCAGCCAAAGGCAAAGAAACGAAAATAAGGTACCTCGTAGCTACTACTGCAGGCAAATTGTGATTCTTCCGATGTAACTAAGGAACGCCGGCGGAATTTCGTATGTAGATCAGTGTGTTGAGGCTCCAGAGATGTGTGTAAGGATTTTAAAATTTGGTGTTTCGAAGGTCTAACGTCAAACTACTGTTTTGGCTAGAGCATCAACACTGTTAAAACTGTTTTTTTTCTGCAAGTATGTACAAATTTTGCATTTGTTCAAATTAATGATTTTTTTTTAATTTCCTATATAAATTTAAAAAAACGTGAGTTATTATCTGATAATATGGAACACTGCAAACATTTGTCTGTGTATTTCGTAATTTTTGGCTTTCCCCTGGAATGTTATTTCCATTTTTTTATGAAAACAAAATATAGCTTCGTGTCCTGAACAGAATTTAAAGCAGTGCCTTGAAATTCTTATAATATTTTTTTTACATTTGTTTGCCTAGATATGCACATATTCAAAATGTTACATTGCTCAAAGTATGAAAAGAGCAACAAAATGTTCAAGTAGGTGCTAACTTTTTTTTTATATGTATAGCCGGAACAAATTTGAAATCTATTTTTTGTCATTTACAGTTGAAACGTCACGAGGAGGGGGGGGGGGGGGGGTGGGGGTTTCTAATAAAAATTAATTTAAATTTACAATAAATTGGAAAAAAAATATACAAATGCTGGCTTGCAACAAACTTGTACAAAATCTACATTACACAAAATTAAAAATAAAACGAGAAAATTTAGATCAAACACTTGAAAAAATTTCTTAAACAACATGTGATATTACTCCCACCTTCTACAGTTTGGCTTTCGCTCTTTCAACTGTTTGAATTTTCAAAGAATGTATCAAATTTTTTTTAAATTCCTTTAACTTTATTTATTGCCCACTTCGGGATTTTTTGAATAATTAGTGACAAAAAACAGTTTAATAATTGTTCGGGGATAATTAAACCCTTTAAATGCTCATTATTTCAATTAATCCTGATCAAATTTATTTAAAAGATTGATTTTTTAATGTAAATAAACCGTTTTGAACAATTATACATTCTTCAATTAATAGCTAAGCTCGTAGAATACTATTTCTGGTCTGGGTTCAATCAGTAATGAGAAGTTTTATTAGATTTTTCAGATGAAATTTGTGACATTCTAAATCTTTTTTCTAAATTTGTATCACTTTGATGTCTTCTACAAAATTATAGCCAGGGTAATCTCCTTTAAAATCATGACATAAAATGGTGAGACGAGCATTTTCACAGTGATTTGAGATATGATTTTGTCTTTGAAAAATAAAAGCATTCAAAAGGTTAAAAAACCTTCAAAAAATAAATTGTTCTGGACCCCCTGGTAGATTATTTCGAATTTGAGCTTAAATGAAAGGAAATAGTTCCAGCTTTCGAATGGTGCAAAAATTAGCGATGTTAATTTTCGATAAATAAAATCGTTCCATCAGAGACACCGTAATGTGTTTATGATTGTTGATATTCCTTCAAGGGTGCACGGATGCACTGCTATTTATTCTAATGTACATACCTTTACAACTTGACAGCTGAATATTTGTTCAAGCACTTAGAGAAAAATTTTCTTATGAAGTCTAGACTATTTGAGTGACTACTCTCAAATGAACTATTAGCAAACGTATTGAAATAATATTTAGCACCACAGAATGAGTTTCTTTTAGAACCACAATATCATATAAGTACCAGAAAGACAAACTATACAATTCTAGCTAGTAAATGTTTTTGTATCTCTCATACTGTTATTTATGCAAATAAAATTCCGAATATCGGAATAAGTTTTTAAGTATTTTCTAAATATTCAGAACTTTCAGCACCCAATTAGTTTTAAATGGGGTTCATGAAGAATATAAAAAAAAACTTGAAACTGATGGTTTTTTCTAGAACTAGCTTGCCATAATTATTCCCGCACGTATACGAACTGGAAACTTCGGGAATTTCATTTCAAAATTGTCAACAATAGATCCGAGTAATATGTGGGCAAATATGAACAAAACCCAAAAACTTTTCAAGAAAACGCAAGAAGAATAATCATTTCAAACATTAAAATTTTTAAGAAATATTAGAGTGTTAAAAATTTCAATAAATTGGAAAAAAAACTAGAAAAAAGCTTATATTCAACAAACTTGCATGCAACGTCTTTTGCGCAAAATAATAAATCATATCTTTGATCAACAATTTGAGGAAAACTCGATTAAAAATGGTGATACAGTTCCCATTTTCAATTGTTTGTCTTCCATTTATCAAACGTTCGAATTTTCGAAGAAATTATCAAGCCGGTAATAAATTTACTCTAAGTGCTGAAGGTTTTCCAGCTTCAGCTGAAATAATAACTTCGCAATTAAAAAATGAAGGAAATCGGATTGTAAACGAGGAGACGTGTTTGTTTTTTCAGTTTGTAGATATGAATATTGTGAAAATAAAATAAAAGTGAAATATATGTTAGATTTATGCCATCTATCCATTTTGATTACAACAGTGGATTTATTTGAGGGTTTAATTCGTTGTTCGCATATTCGTAGCTCTGTTTGCAATGCAGTTCTATAGAAGTTCCTCATGGAACCAAAAAGTTCGTATCAAGTTCTGCATGGAACCAAAAAGTTCGTAAGAAGTTCTGTATGGAACCAAAAAAATCTTTAAAAGTTCGTAACGAAACACGATAAGCCAAATTGAATCCTGGATTATTTAAGGTATTTGCAACGCACAAAAATGTTCTATGCTACTGGTTTAGACTTTTTATGTTCGTTCAGAATCCCAAAACAAGCACTTATTTTCATTTCTCTCGAGTACCTTTTATCCAGCCAAATGTGAACTTTCTTTGCACAAAATTAAGTATCTATGCGACTTTTGGTTACTTGGGATGGCTTACGATCGTAGAGATGAGATGAAGGATATGCAGAAAATAAATCAAATGTTATAAAAATGAATTAAAATTAAAGTTTTATTCGGCAACACTGGAGATATATAAAATTAAAATAAATTTCTACAGCAACGTTTGTTACATAGGCAACAGTAGGCAGAACAAACAAAACAGGATCAGACAGGTTTCAAACAACTTAAAGATATGACATTTCAACTTGAAGTGTTCCCAAAAAAAAACAATATTCCTTAACCTAATGAATGAAGGATACGATTGGACATTTGTTCCTTTTTATGAGAAAAAATAATAATCATCGGCTTGTGCTCAGTAGCGGTCTTTGGATTTTTTTTTTTATTTTTCTTTTACTTTTTTCGAAGTTTGAAGTCTTTGAGAAACGTTTAAAAAGTTCTTAATAAAAAAAAGGTTAATAATAAGTCAAATCTTTTGACTAGTATTTAATGATAACTGAAAATCTATAGAAGGGAAATGGGATGAATCATCCAATAGGATGAAAATCCCTGAAAAAAAAAAAAAAAAAAAATAGAAGGGAAATTTTAGAAATTAATTCAATTAGAGAAAAGCTTCGCAGGCCGCACAAGAGGTCTCGCGGGCCGCGTGTTGCTCATTCTTGATTTGAATGGTGCTTGATATATCTTCAGATAAGTAAATTTATAGAAGCCCAACAAAATGTTTTGATCTTTTTCTGTCGAAAACATCCTATTCTATTTTCTGTTATCAATATGAATAAAAAAAACTTACCTCCTTGACGTGATGGATTGCAAAATTTGATGTAAAGCCCCATTTTCTTTTTTAAACAATTCTCAAAGTGTCATACCATTATTTCATGTGCATCTAAACTAATTTTATGTTTCTAAGACAACAAATGTAAGTAGATTCATACGAGCTAAGAAGGGAATTATTTTCGAAAATTGTTCAAATGGTTTGATTCGTTCGGGAAAAAATCAATCTGGTCCCCATCTAGGTGGCATTCATTACCCTGTACAAATGAGTAAGAAACCTAGAATATTAAAAATCACATCTTTTTTTTTTTTTTTTTTTTTTTTATATGTCTTTATTTGTATCAAATCATCATTACACTTATATTACATTATTGCATTAAACTAGGTGTTCAGCTCAATAATGAACTGTTCATAGCCCTATAGTTAACTAGATTATAAAAATTTATTTATAAGATTTAAATTTGCTGAGCGCAATCAAGTTTTTAATGTAGGAGAACATCCTGTAATAGCAAAAATATTTTATACTTAAAACTAAACACTATCCTAAAATTAAACTAAACATAAAGAGAACGAATCTCTGCGATGGAAGACTGCATCGATTTGCCTCTGAAGTTGGAGATAATTTTGTTGGCCATCTCTCCGATCGATTCAATGCCCGCAATCCGATGAAGATCTTCGGTGCTGTGCCAAGGTGGAAGCCGCAAAATCATTTTCAGAACTTTGTTCTGAATCCTCTGGATGACTTTCTTCCTCGTCGCGCAGCAGCTAGACCAAATCGGAACTGCATACATGATCGCTGGTCGGAAAACTTGTTTGTAGATGAGCATCTTATTTCGCAAGCACAACCGGGATTTCCTGTTGATGAGAGAATAAAGAGATTTAGTGTATTTATTACATTTAGATTGAATATCTTCAATGTGATTCTTAAAAGAAAGATTCCGATCAAGTGTGAGTCCCAAGTACTTCACGTGATCAGACCATTCTAGAGAAACCCCATTAAAAGTTATGGAATGATTTTCATTAGGTTTTAAAAAATTTGCTCTTGGCTTATGGGGAAATAAAATAAGTTGAGTTTTGGAAGCGTTAGGAGAAATTTTCCACATTTTCAAGTAATTCAAAAAGGAATTTAAATTTTCTTGCAATCTACTGCGTACCACCCGTAAATTTCGACCTTTGGCTGGAAGCAAAGTATCGTCAGCAAATAATCTTCTACCTTTTCCTTCTGGGACATCAGGAAGATCAGAAGTAAAAATATTGTATAAAATAGGCCCAAGTATACTACCCTGAGGGACACCAGCTCTAATGGGTATCCTTTCAGAGCATGAATTTTGATAGTTTACTTGCAAAGTTCGGCTAGTCAAATAATTTTGAATAATTTTGGTGAGATATACAGGAAAATCAAATCGAGCTAATTTAGCTACTAAACCTTTGTGCCAAACACTGTCAAAAGCTTTTTCAATATCAAGAAGAGCAACACCAGTTGAATAACCCTCAGATTTGCTAGCGTTAATCATATTAGTTACACTCAAAAGTTGATGTGTAGTAGAATGTCCATGACGAAAACCAAATTGTTCATCAGGGAAAATAGAATTCTGATTAATGTGGATCATCATTCTATTCAAAATAACTCTCTCAAATAGTTTACTTAAAGAAGGAAGCAAACTAATTGGTCGATAACTTGAAGGCTCTGAAGCACTTTTTCCAGGTTTCAAAATTGGAGTTACTTTGGCATTTTTCCATTTATTGGGAAAATAAGCCAAGTGAAAACATTTATTGAAGATTTTAACTAAAAAATTTAAAGTGCTTTCAGGCAACTTTTTAATAAGAATATAGAAAATCCCATCTTCCCCCGGGGCTTTCATATTTTTAAATTTTTTGAAAATCAATTTAAGTTCATCAATATTTGTCTCACAAGAACTTTCAAACACAATTTGCTTAGAAAGAATATCATCAAATTCTAGGGAAATTTGAGCATCAATTGGACTTACAACGTTTAAATTAAAATCATGAGCAGACTCAAATTGTTGGGCTAATTTTTGAGCTTTTTCTGAATTAGTTAAAAGAAGTTTATCCCCATCTTTCAAAGTAGGAATTGGCTTCTGGGGCTTTTTTAGAATTTTAGTTAATTTCCAAAATGGCTTTGAGTAGGGTTTTATGTCCTCTACTGCTTTAGCAAAATTTTCATTACGAATGAAGTTTAAACGACGTTTGATCTCTTTTTGAAGGTCGCAATAAATTAATTTCAAATAAGGATCCCTAGTACGTTGATATTGGCGTCGACGAATGTTTTTCAGTCGTATCAAAAACTGAAGATCATCATCAATTAAAGGTTGATTAAATTTACGTTTAACTTTAGGTATTGAAGCGGCTCTAGCATTGACTATTGAAGTTGTCAAATTTTCTACAGCCAAATCAATATCTTCTATTGAATTCAATGGAACGTTTACATCTAAATTACGTTCAATAAAATTCATATATCGCTCCCAGTTAGCCTTTTGAAAATTAAAAGTTGATTTTAAAGGGTTTTCAATGGGACTTTGGGATAAAGAAAAAGTTACTGGAAGGTGGTCTGAATCGAGGTCCGCATGAGTAACTAATTGACTACAATGCTCGCCTAAATCCGTTAGAACCAAATCAATTGTGGAGGGATTTCTAATTGAAGAAAAACAAGTATGCCCATTAGGATATTCAACAGTATAATAACCTGCAGAGCAGTCATTAAACAAAATATTCCCATTTGAATTTGATGAAATATTATTCCAAGATCGGTGTTTTGCATTAAAGTCACCAATAATAAAAAATTTAGATTTATTTCTGGTGAGTTTTTGTAAATCTCCCTTCAAAAAATTTTTCTGTTCACCGCTACATTGAAAAGGCAAATATGCGGCAACAATTATAATTTTCCCCATAGAAGTTTCTAATTCAATTCCAATTGTTTCTAAGACTTTTGTATTGAAAGAAGGAAGAAGTCTAAATTTGAGACGACTATTGATGACAATAGCTACACCCCCACCTTGTCGATCAAGTCGATCATTTCGTAAAATTTTAAAGAAAGCATTGCTTTTCAAGTTATTGTCTGGCTTTAAAAAAGTTTCAGTGATGGCTGCAATATGTATGTTTTGAGTTTTCAAAAATAAAAAGAACTCGTCTTGGTTAGCCAGCAAAGATCTAGCGTTCCAATTCATAATATTTAAACATCTATTTGGATCCATGAGGGAATCGTAAAGTCATAATAATTTTGTTAGCATAATTAAAAGAAGTTTGGAAAGCTTCAAACATTGAATTTGCTTTCAACATAAGTTGCATCATTTCCATTAAATTTTGATGCAAAAATTTTAATTTTTCCTCAGTAATCTCACCCAAATCAACAAAATTGTTAGAATCAGAAGAGGAAGGAGAAGAAAAAGTATTTGAATTTCGGGTATTTTCCCAAGCCTTCGCATGAACGTTGAGACTTGGTTTTTTCCCATTTTTATTATTTATGCCTGGAGAAGGCAACCCATTTTCAACCACCTCTGAGAACGATAAACAACGAGTCTGTGGCGCAGAATCAGCCCAGGTAACATTAAAATCACTTCGGGTATTACCCAGCCGTGATTCCAATGTAGACCGAGGCTGACTGCGAACAGGCAGGTTGTTTGCCGGTCTGACGTGTGTAGACGAAAAAGAGGAAGGAGGAGAAGAAACTTTTCTGGAAACTTTGGGGTTTTTCCTAGAAGCAACAATTTTTGCCCTAACGGGACAATCTAGAGAATTCGAGGAATGATTACCTGCGCAATTCGCACACTTAAAAAATTCTGTTTTTGGCTTATCACCACCAAAAAGGCATTTAGATTTTTCATGATCGAATGAGCCGCAAAACATGCATCTGGCATTCATTCTACAATTTTTAGTGCCATGACAAAAAGCTTGACAACGACGACATTGCGTAATATTTTGTAAAAAATTGGTATGGGATTTACGAAAAGGTTCAAATTTTACTCGACAATGAAACATAAGACGAGCCTTTTCCAAAATTTTCAAATTATTGACCTGATCCTTTTTAAAATGGATCAAATAAAGTTCAGGAGCAAAACCAACACTACTGGTATTATTCGTGTTGGTTCTTTTCCTCATTTGAATTACTTGAATTGGAGAAAAACCTAACAAAGAATTTAATTCATTTGTGATCTCATCCGGTGTCTGATCGCCGGTGAGACCACGAAGTACAACTTTAAAAGGACGATCACCTCTAGTGTCGTACGTAAAAAATTGGTGTTTTTTATTATTCAAATAATTTAAAATTTTTTGAAAATCATTAAAAGATTCCGCCAATATACGAGCAGTTCCCCTTCGACCGATCTGAAAAGAAATCTTTACATCCTTGACGGAAGTGACGATTTCTTTTCGAAAGGCATTGAAGTCAGGAATCGTGACCGTTATTGGTGGAATCTTTTCGTTTTTAAGAGTATAAGAAGAAGAAGAAGGTTTCTTAGTACTCTTATCAGAATTAAATATGAATATTTCCTCATCACCAATGTTATGAAGGACATCGAATGAATTGGAAATTTCAACTTTTTTGGCAGATGGCCCTGGATTAGGTTCAGCAATCCGTTTTCTTCCGGCCCTTGAGCCGGCCGAAGACTTCCCCATGCTGGAAAGAAAAGAGAAAATATGAATAAAAGAAAATGAAAATAATTTTAGCACTGAAAAGTGCTGATTGAAATACAGGTAAGGAAAAAATAAATAATGTAAAATGTTCCTGCAGGTACACAGCAACGATACGATGCTCCGGCGTACGTGTTGACGGCTCAACGGTACAGATGGAAGTGGTTAAAAATCACATCTAAGCTGCATATCGTCAATACGTCAATACGTGCATTCAAAATATTTTTTTTAATTTTTCCAGCGATCACTGCTTAGAATGCTTTGGTTACTTTCCTCTCGTGAGGTTTACTCACGACGCCCCACCCATTGATACGAAGAAAAATAAGCCCTTCAAAAGAATGAAAATTTCGTAAAAAAAAAATGGATGCCATGACTTTGAAATTTCATATTTTGGTAACAAAATGTAAGAATTTAATTAGGCCGGAACAAATTTCAAATCCTTCTTTTGTCACTCGGAGTTGGAACATCGAGAGGGGGGGGACAATAAAAAATAATGCGAAAAACAAATAAATTGGAATAAATTGCACGGAAGCTTGTATGCAAAAAAAATGGCATACTATATCGTTGCACAAAACTTGTAAATCAAGTTATTTTTTACCGAAAAAATCAATCAAATCAAGAAAACAAAAGGTGAAATAACATCCATCTTCTAAAATTTGTTTTTTGGTCTTTTAATCTTTCAGATATTGGAATTTTCAATCGAAATTTACATAAATTACTTCAAACTTTATTAATTTCCCCCTTCGGGTTTTTTTAAATTTCGAAGGGGGGGGGGGGGGGGGTGACAAAAGAAGAAATTGATATTTGTTCCAGCCTTATTGCGGAAATTGATCTAACTTTGTGTACTTTTTTATTTGGTAAAAACCAATTCTCATGATTACAGAAAATTAAAAAAAAAATATTGTGTGAATCGGTTGTTTCTGAAAAGAAGTCGAGCTAACACTGCATACTTTCACCTATGAAGGTTTCTTACTTATCAAGTTTCGACTGTATCGTGAGTCAAAAATTAAAAAACCTTACTGTTCAATCGATCACCCTATTGGTTCACAAAAAAGATACCTATCACTTAATTTTTCAATTAAATTCCATTGATTGTCATCACATTTACATTTTTCGAAATTAATTTTTCATGCGATATCTTCGACTCTTAACGTTAATGGTACATTCGTTTGAGCAAAAGTGTTCTTTTTAGTCGATAAGCGAAAAACCTCCCCAAACGAGAGCAGTCGCCAGGTTTAATCATTTTATTAGCCAAACACATTTATAAGTGGGGGGGGGGGGGGGGGGGATTGAAAATCTCTATAAGCGAGAGTCCTTTTTCTGGAAAACCTTAGGAAATTGAAAACAATTACCTTACCAAAAGTAGAGTTGCGGGACCAAACTGACTTTCTGGAACCAACTTTACATTGAAGATCCAACAAAAACTGACGTTACCAAAATGTTCGTCCAATATTGTTTCTATGAGATTTTGACTCTGTTTTCTACAAAAGTTACTTTTTCACTAAATTAACCGCAAGCAAAGAGTAACACTTTACTTGTAGTTTTCAATAAATTTTTTGTTTCGATTGGTCTACAAATATTTTTTTTCCAAAATTCAATGAAATGTGATAGTCTAGCTATAAGAGTAAGCAATGCGTATCAAACGTTGGATTCGTTATAAGATTTTCAAAGATCCGAAATAAATTCGGTTGAGAATTTCAAATAAGGGCAACTTCTTTTAGTTCAAGTAAATTTGAATCAAAAGCACAAAAATATTGAATTGATTTGTGTTTTATTTAAAAATTTTGCTTACTCTAATTCAGATTCATATCATGCTATAACACACTTAATCGAATAAACCTTTTCCTTAATTTCACCCAAAGTTATATCGGCTAAAAAGTTGCCAAAATAACAAAGGATCGACTAGTGGAAATCTTGCAATATGTGTTGAACAACAAAATTTCGAAAATAAACAACTTTAATACAGATTGTGAGAAACAGTAGTAATTTTAATGCACGGTTCCTCAATATGTTGCTGTTCAAGTGCCAGTCAAAAAAAAAAGGGAAAAGTAAGGAAAAGATGCTGAAAATTTATGATTGTTATAACGAAAAAACAAAATATCACTTTTAAAAGCTAACATACAATTTTAAAGTTTAACAGAATGGCTCAGAATAGCTTGAAATTTTGTGATGTGAACTCAGTACACTACTGTTTTTACTGAGTGAATTTACGTCACAACTTTAAAGAGGCATATCTTTGGTTGTCGTTGATCAATGGAAAAGCTACGCACATCAAATTGTTGGTAATTGTTTTTTTTTTCTACAATATCTCTTAATACATTGATATCATATTTTTACAGAGAGAACAGGAAATCAAAGTGGTATGTACTGAAGCCCAAAATTGTCAAATCTAGCATGAATTCACTTCTCAAAGTACAAGATAACAACACCAACAACTTAATATTTTTAATGACCAAATTATATTCATTTTGAAGGAAGATCAAGTAAATTGGTTGAGTTCTAGAATGATAACAGTTCAGAAAAGTCTTGAAAAGCTATTTCACGTTACTGTCGAATGTGTCAAATGAACGAAATTTGTATAAATCACTAGCTGATCCCATTACATGGAAAATATAAGTTTTTAAAAATTATGTTAATTACATAAAATTAAAACAAAATTTGAACATTAATCAAAAGCGATTTTTTTTTCAGGGCATCTGAGCAGCTATATTGTCTTGAGTCTAAACGTTATCTTAAGGTTTGAAGGTTGGAGGAGCCAAAATAGGAGAGATCTACAAAACAATTAATAATCCCTTTCTGTTTAAAAAGGAGTTTCTAAATACAGGCAAATTCGCTCGAAGGAAGCGTCTATCAATACAATGTAGCATCTAGTATTGTTTAAAAAATTTGTCAATTTAATAATGCTTGGTCAATGATGTCAAAACGCTTAAGTTTTTCAATTTTTAACCCAAAATAAATCTAGGATTTTATTATTTTTTTGTTAATTTTGTATGGGATCCTCACTTTTTTGGAAAAGAAGGAATTTCAAAGTATTACAGAAATCATTCCCGGTCTTTAAAACGGCTAAACACTAAATTTCTTGTTGATCAGTTCAGTAGTGTCCGGAAATTATTCAAATTGCATCATATTCTCATTAACTTTGTATGGGAGCAATCCCCCCTCCCTCCCCTCCTCCGTTAATTTAAAGGGCTTGAAAGTATTGTAGAAACTATTCTTGGTCTTCAAAACGGCTACCCACTAAATTTCACTGAACCGATGTTCAGTAGTTTCTGGAAATTGTACGAATTGTGATATACTTTTATTGATTTTGTATGGAAGCCCTCCCTCCTTTAAGCTGGGGCTGTTTGAAAGTATTTTAGAAATTTTCTCCGAACTCAAAAATTCCAACATATCATAATTAAAATTGATTTGTTCAGAAGTTTTCGATCCAATAGGGAAAATTCAAACAGACAGAAACAATCATTTCTATATTTAAATATTAAATTTTCATGAAAAAAAATAAAAAGAAGTAAAATAAAGCTGTCGTACTTCTATGAAGAACCCTATGGTCGTATCTTATATACAACCTCTTAATCTTTTTCATACCAATTTTGAATTGTTTTTTTTTTACATATCAAAGACAAATATTATGAAATAAAAATGATAATATATCGAAAAAACAGTTAATGAATGTAACTCATCGTAACCTCTTACAATTTTGTCAAATCTTATGTTCCTCAACAACCTTGATCTTTTTTATAAATCGTTGTTTCCCATATTATGTACTTATAGTTTTCAAAGTACAAGTTATAACGATTTAAAATGTTAAACCTACAAAATGAACTCCAAGACGATGTGGTCATTCCCCCTGGATTACACCACATGCACGGCAGAGTAGGAGTTTCCCGATCGGCGGAACAAGGCTTGCATGATGGAAAGTCGTTTTCATTTGTACAAAAATCCTCCAATTAGTATCCGGATGGAGAAAAAGAACCGGGCCAGAGTTGTATAGTACGGTATGACATGGAATGGAATGGAAAGAATCCTTCGGAGCAAACCATTGTCATCACTCACTCGAAGTTGTCGCCATCATCCGAAAACGGTGGTCTGGTCCTGAGTAAACACACAAATGCGATGCCGTAACCGACCGATTTGCCGGAAAAGGCTTAATTTTTAATTGGAACCCAGATTGTGATTCATCAAAAAAGGATTCGGGGCCGGTTTTGCGGGAATGTGTTTGGCTTCTCTCCGAATGGATGGGCAATGGATGCCGTCGTCGCTGATTTTTAACTGTTACTTCTCGGTTCCGGAAATCTGACCTGCGACCGAAGTTCGCCCACACAATTGATTGAGCTGAATAATGAATGAAGAAATGTAAATCAATGGATTAAAGAAAAAATCGAATGAAGGGATGAAGTCGCTTATTTTTAGAATTATTAAAATTCTAATAAAGTGTTGCAATCTTCATAAGAACCTGTATTTAAAATTTTTCTTAAAATAACGTTTTAAACAATCTTTGAAGCAAATATTTTCAATGCGTTTTTGCCTTACCTGCTGCTGTCCTTTGAAATCTGAATCAACACCGCAGCCCGCAGCCAATCCCAGTTAACAAACTTCCGAGTGTGAATTTCTCCTGTTTCAAAATGCTCAAGTTCCGACAGATTTAGGTTATGCAGTGGTTTGGAAGCTTAGAAGTACCGAAAATAGAAAGGTGAACTTTAAATCAGCCTCAGGGGAAAGGTTGAACACTCTCACTTCCACCTCCATGTAATGTTTAACCTTTGTCAACGGTAATTTAATTTGAATTTGTTTTAAATATGCTTAAATTGCATATTGGTAGCGAGTTTACACTATTTACTTTCATAAAATATGTCTTATTCATTACGCTGCAGTTTGTTAGGCCCGTTTCCCATACATAACGTTTAGTAACAGCAGCTGTTCCATACAAGATTAATAGAAACTGTCCAATGTGTCCATTAAATATAAATGACCTCCAGATTTGCTGGGAACGTGCCTCGTCGCCTGACAGGAAAAACGTGACAATGAGACAACAACCAAACAAACAATACCAAAACACAACCAACTCAAGGGCACACGATTGACGGCAACCCTTTCGCCAGGCACCTAATGGGGTTCCATATTTTTTCACTCGAAAATCTTCTGAACAAACTCGTTCCCTCCACCCACATTTTGTGTGTTCCCTTGAGCTGAATTGGGTATGTTAGGTCGAAGATCTCATTTTGAGCCGAATCAGAACGATAAGTCATGACTAGGATTCCATAGTAATTTCCAGATGATGTTCATGCAATATCAAAAACTCTAGTTAAATGAATTCCAATAATAAAAAAAATCCAATTTAAGATGTTTTAGCAAAAGAGTGTGATATACTCCTCACGACCCTCACCACGTGGGTACCGTACAATGATTGATACCGTGTGATTGTAGCCGGATGATAACACATATTAACTATTAACATTTGTAGCTTGGAAAATGGCTGCATAAGTATATGTGGCAGTCGTTTGTGGCAAGAGAAGTTCGGGCGTATACAAACGAGGGCTCATATTTACGTTTTATTGTTTCATTGGTTCAAATGGTGGAAATTGAACCTGGTTTTGACTGGAATTTTAAAAATTCAAATATTTAGTCATATCAACCGATTAGTCAAGATGTTTGATTTTTTAAATTAATTTTCAATGAACAGTTTCCCACTAAAGGGTTATACGGTCAAAATTTGGTCAATATAAACTTGACGTAATTCTTTCAATTTTGCATTTAAAAACCTGAACACCCCTCATTTTGAAGGTGTGTGTAGAATGTTGCTCCTATTTTGATTTCGAAATTCGCTCTTCAGTTGTCAAAATGACATCCAAGGAAGAAGAGCAGCGTATCAAAATTTTGCTCTCGCATCGCGAAAATTCGAGCTTCTCGCACGCAAAGCTGGCAAAATCGCTAAAAGTTGCTAAATCAACCGTTACAAATGTAATTGAAGTGTTTCGGGAACGTTTGTCGACAGCCAAGAAGTCTAGATCGGGGGGGAATCGAAAACCGGAAGCCGCTGAGACGACAAAGAGAGTTGCCGGTAGTTTCAAGCGAAACCCTAACCTCTCTCTCCAAGATGCCGCAAATAAGCTGGGTGTATCGTCTACAACCGTGAATCAAGCCAAAAAACGAGAGGGACTACCAACTTACAAGAAGGTAGTGACTCCAAATCGCGATGACGAACAAAATACGACGGCCAAAGCGCAATTCCGGAGGCTATACACGACGATGCTGACGAAGTTTGACTGCGTGTTAATGGACGACGAAACCTACGTCAAAACCGACTACAAGCGGCTTCCGGGACAGGAGTTTTATACGGCAAAAGGAAGGGGAAAGGTAGCAGATATTTTCAAGCACATGAAACTGTCAAAGTTCGCGAAGAAATATCTGGTTTGGCAAGCCATCTGTACCTGTGGCTTGAAAAGCAGCATTTTCATAGCTTCCGGGATTGTCAACCAAGAAATTTACGTGAAAGAGTGTTTGAATAAACGTCTGCTGCCTTTCCTGAAGAAACTCGATTGTTCCGTACTGTTTTGGCCGGATTTGGCATCTTGCCAATCTTGCGGTAAAAAGGCCATGGAGTGGTACGCCGCCAACAACGTGCTGGTGGTTTCCAAGAACAAGAACCCTCCCAACACGCCAGAGCCCCGCCCAATTGAGAAATACTGGGCTATTTTCAAGCGGAACCTAAAGAAGACCAAAAAACTGCTAAGGACGAGCAGCAGTTCAAGGCAAACTGGCTTTCTGCGGCGAAGAAGGTGGACAAGGTGGCTGTACAAAATCTGATGGCAGAGCCCGGCAAATCGGATTTGGAAAAGCAGAAGCCTAACTGAAAATTTTTCCTGAATTTTATACTAATTAATTTTGAAAAAGAAATTTTATTTGATTCTTTAAATAAACGATTTCACCGATTTACACGCGTTTTCCCTTGACCAAAGTTTGACCGTATCAACCTTTAATTTATACTGGATAGCAAATCAATGCTTACTGAACAATTTGAAAGTGGAATTTTGGTGGATGTTTTTGTTCCGTCTACTGTTCAAAGCACGTGGAACCTGTGCGAGATTTTTTATTGCAATAATGTGCCTTCATTAAGGATGAAAATATACAACTCGCCTGTTAGAAATAAGTTGATAAAAATAGTGGTTTTCAAAGTGGTCCCAACTGCCGCTGGGGGCGTTGGGAGTCTATAAGAATGTGCAGTATTTGAAGCATGACTCAATGAGTATGATCTTCACTCCCCCTTATTCTGCGCCGCGCGTGAGGTGACGATAGTCGAATCACCCTAGCCACCTTATTCCAGTAGTCGCTTTAGGTGAGAAACGTCTTTTAGAATGAACTTTTTGAGGTATTATCCTAATCTAGTAGTAAGCTGGGCATGAACCTCTGTTACATTGGGAATAAGGTGACAAGACTCACGTGACTCCGACTCGACTCGACTATCGTCACCTCACGCGCGGCGCAGAATAAGGGGGATTATTAATAGACTTCTTCATTTAAATAACAATTTAGACTGAAATCTAATGTTCCAGCTTTAAGGAACCAACCGTTTTAATATTTTAGGTATTCTTCATAGGGAAAGAAAAATAAATTAAACTAAGTGTTGTAAGTTTTAGCGCAGACACCAGATACCCAGACTGATCAGTGGAGGTTGAACCCATACAACTACAAATCGCCCAGAATCACACGCCATCTGACGGGGCATCGTGAAACCATTGTGCTTCATCAAGAAAAAAAATACAGTTGATAGTTAACAAGCCAAATGAAAACTATCTTGATTTAATCACCTATCAGTATTTGAAACTCTATCTAAAAATTTTTCAATGTCTTCAATGTTAAATTGTTTACTCTAATTTACTGTATCATAAAAAGATGTGAATGTTATTCAAAAATGACTGTTGATCGATTTAGATGAAAAAATAATACAAACGTTACGTTATACCGGTCCTTAGTACATAGCGAATTAATTTTGGGATTCAGTTTTGATTTCGAATTCTTTCTGGCTGAGTGACAGTATGAAAATTATAGTGTCTGAAAATTATAAATAATTCATTGAGTTCGTGATTTCAAAGTAGTCGAAGATTCCTTTGAATTCAGCTACAGTATTTGAAAGACCCAAATACTAGTATTTCACTAGCTACTTGCTAGCATCCTTAGTGGGTTATCGACTGAAGAAAGTGTATCATTTCCCTCCCTTAAATTGTCCAAGCTAGGTAATAAACAAATTTATTAAAAATATAATCTCTAGTAAAAAATTATCATAAAACAGCTTTAAAACGATTAAATGCACTTAAATATCTGTTATGAATATCTCAAACACTTTCACTCCTCGTCAGTTCTATCAGCAGAACAACAGCTGAAACTTTTTTGTGTTTACTTACTTGTAGTGAATATGCGTAAAGCTGACAAAAATGTTGGAAAAGTTCAATATTTGTTCTGAATTATGCCTCAAATAAAAATTCGCTGCTTTGTTGGTATTGAAACAAAGTTTTTATTATGTCATGTCTAAAAATGGAACATCAAAAACGAGAGCGTTCTGTTTTTGGACCCTTTGCCAATTTTCCGGGTTTTCCATTTTTTTCTGTTATTTTAGGAAAAAATAGGTAGTATGGTTCATATTCTTCACAGTGAAAGTTATTTCCCTTAAAACTTTGGCTTGGGCATTAAAAATACGTGATTGTTCCTTATTCACTCTTATTTCTCAAAACGCACTCCACTAATTGAACAGTCCTATTAAATACTGATGTAGAGGAACATTTTTAAAAACGTTGAAAATTTACAACTTTAGACATTTTAGGACTAAAATAGGCTCTAGGTCCAAAGAAGCACTCACCCTATTAATGAGTTTTTCCTGATAAATCATAGAAAAGCTTGTTTGCCCCGATACTCCTGCAGAACAATATCATTAGAAGCAAAACCTTCGTGTATTTTTAAAAGAAATAATGGTTTGTTCCCCTTTTATTTAATAACGTTTGTTTCGTTTGTTCGAACAATAGATATTTAATTCGAATCTACTGTTTTGAGTTGGTCTTAGTACATCTTCGTATCTGAAAATTATCACATTGAATGAGCGGAATTCATTCTTGTGTAGCTGCCTGGCGTTTGTTTCCATCCACCTTTATCATGGGATGGGATTGTGAGGGACATGAAAATATTTTATCTCGCGTAAGTTTTAATTTCGTCGTATGAAACATTTTCAGAATTCACTGGAAGATGCTGCAAAACTTATTAAAACAACTTGAAAATTTGCATTTCACATATAGACTAGTTTATGTCAGTATTTGTATTTTTTCGTAATATTACTCATTATTTACTTTTTGTTTCATTCGACGTAATGAAAGCTCAGGCTCAGATATATTTTGTATACTTCAGTCATACGCAATGCGGTTGCGCTAAGAGGTTAATGCCGGTTGTTTCAGAACGATTCACTACCGCTGGCGTTCAAATCTTATGCCAATGGCGTTGACATATTGAGAACTCATGATTTGAGTTATAACTGAATTTTGAGCTATAGCTTTTGAATAGCAGTTTGTCTTTTGGCATTGAAAACCAATCAATTCAACTGAACTCACTGCTGGTGCCTCGCGAAGTATTGCATGAAAAGTAGTCATACAATATTCCGCTAGGCACCAGCAGTGATGTCAGTTGAATTGATTGTTCTTTAATGCCACAAGATATCCTGTCTTGGACAAAGTTATTCAGCGGGAAATTTTCTTAAATAAATTGGCACAAAACATTATACAGAGTCGGTTCTACAAATAGAACAAAAATGATGTTGATTTTTTACGAACAAAATAGTAAATTTCCCATACAAACATATACGTTCAAATTTACTCATGTGAACGATTCTTAAAAATTCTGCAAAAAATATGAATAGAGTTTATAAAAAAACTAGGTTTTTTAAACCCCAGGTTTAGATAAACTCAAAAATTACCCCAAATCCACTAAGTCTAATGTGCAATGCTTCCATTTTCGTAGTAAAGTGATGTGTTGTAACTTTGAATCGAACATTTTATAAACGGTTTACATGCAATTAATAACATAGTTATTAAAAATATAGCTACCAAAATGTTTGTAGGGTATTCATTCAAATAAAGCTCTTATGACTTTAAAAGAAGGATATACCATCATTCTGATGAAAAATTTATTCTGGGGAAAAATCAGGTCTTCACCAAAAAACCCTCCTCAAGGAACACACGATTTCTCAGAACGTCTTCCAATGAATGAGTACTTGCTCGCTGCTCATTCAACCGTGGCTGGTACCAGGGAACTTGTGCAAAATTAATTTAAATGAGCGCCGGTGTGGCGTTATGATGATTTTTACGAGCGCCATTTTTACGCCATTTTGTCTTGTATCAGCGCGATTGGCATGGTGGAAGATGGAGGTGGGTGGTCCTTCGCGATGGATGGATGATGATAGCCGCATCGCCACACCACTTCACAGGTGGTTGGCATTCTTGGCTTCTGAACAAGCCTCTGGTGTCGGTGTGTTTGAGTGAGGGAATGTTTTATTTATTGAAACAATTATGAACTGTTATTTCAGCCATTTCTCGAGATTTGTGTTAGCCCAGAATAAGGGCCGCGCGCTGCAGAACCATTCGATGATTGGAATTTAAGCATTTTGATGAATTATTCAGCTGATGTTGTATTTGAGAGCGGTTGTTAACTGTTATGGCAGGAGGCAGCCAGAGGCATTTCCATTGCTGTGGAAATTGAAATTTACGATGCAGTATTCAGCTTTTTATGTTCAAATTTTTAATGATGGAATAAGCCGAATAATCTGATAATTTGAGATTTATTACCAGTTTCAGTTTGATATTCTCGAAAGCGTTTTTAAAATTGTAAAATTTTAATCCAAACAAATAAATGTTAGCAAAGATCCGAATTCAACCCAACATAGATGTTTACGTTTTGGTAACTTTCTGTTCAAAATGTCTCAGAACATTCAATTTACAAACTTTTTCGGGCATCTTCATTCTGTAGAGAAAGCGCTTTTCCAGAGCGATCGTCAAACTTTTTTGAAGTAGCATTCTAGAGAACAACTAGTTTGAAACAATCGCTCACTAATTTCAGTTCAGCTTCATTAAAAACTTCACCTAGCAGCTCATTTCAAGTGTCTTTTGTTTTTAATTGCACACCATTCGAGCTGCGTTGGAAAAGCAATTCAAAACAACACGGAAAACTCACCGTGCCGTAACCCGGAAGCAGTAATTCATTTTAATTCTCAACTCACCTCGCCCCCTAGCTGAATCCTTCTCCTGGCGTTTCCTCACTTCCGCATTCCACCGGATGTAGCAACATGAAGAAATCATCCATTCAACTAAATAAATTACATCTTCAAATCTCGGACCAAGTTTTATTACCTTTCTCAACAACTATGAATCAAACTAATGGACGCTCGGGAAACTTGTTTCGGGTAATCTATTTAGAGAAAGCATTCCACCGGATACATATTCGGTGTGTAGATATAGTAGTTTTGCTTTGCCTCCCGACAATTGGAAATAAGATTATTTAATGAAGTCGTTCACTTACCGAAGTGTTGTTTGAAGTAGGTATTTCATAGTGAGTGAGCACAGCGACACATCGAAAAAACAAAAAAAAATACTAAAGCGGCAGTCCAAAACACGCATGTTTTCCTCTTTCCTGTTCCCTTCATTAACAGATCGATTTGACACGACGATTCGACGAGCCCCTAGGTCACAGAATTAAACATTAACGAGTTCATTACACGCAATTGATTGGACTGTTACATTTACCAACAAGCCCAAATCGAAACGCAAATCATTGCTGCTGGGCTGTTGTTGGTGTCTGGTGGGATCATAAGTATGGCTTTTATTTTTTTTTTACTCTCTGGAGAATAAACATTATAATCAACTGTAAATTTTAAATTCTGATATTATCTGTTCCATAATCTTATTTATAACATAATCAACGCAGTGACTCAAAAGTTAAACAAATTTTACGGTAACTTAAAACATACTTATAATGCTAGTTTACAAAATTTAAAAAAAAACGTGAACTTTATTGACCGACCTATATTTTTAATGTTAAATCGGGCGCTGAATCCGAAAATGAAATTCAAAAAAACTTCAGTAGAACAGTTTTTAAGTTATGCTCCAAATATGAAATTTTGGAAAAATAAAAAAAGTACATGTACTTAGATTGAAATATCTCGAACTGCATAACAGTAATTTGAAATCACTGTTTTGCATATTAAAGGTGAACAAATTTGCAATCGATCGTCTGAACATCATTTTTGCGCATCATCAACAGTATTGTTGATATTAGTGGCTTTATGAAAGAAAAAAAATGTATAAATCGCATTTTTTTAGAGAGAATTTTGTTTGAGTGAAAGTTCCAGACTCGATGGTAACATTTAAAAAATTTGATTTTCTCTTAACCTTAAATGTGAATTCAAAACAAAGATGTCAAGTGGAAGCATAACTCAAAAACTGTTCTACTGAGTTTTTATTAATTTCATTTTCGGATTCAGCGCCAGATTTTACATAAAAAATGACCATCAGTTTACTAAGTTCAAAAATGCTGTAAACTAGTGATAACAACGCATTACTTAAAGCAGTACACAATTTAAAAACACACTTTTAAGTATATGACTTTTTTCAATATGAATTTAGCCACACTCAAAGCGATTTAGAATATTAAACATTCACTTTAGGTGATCTTGTTTATATGTTCACGTAGTTTTCAAAATATATTTTGACTATTTATACAGGGTAAACATACAGCCCTCGAAAATTTTCGACTTCAAGTTGATTATCGAAACAACATCGATTTTTCTGTAAATAACGAAAATTAACGATAAAATCTACATTGTCAGTGGATTCTAGGATGAAATATGTAGTGACATTCGTATGGGTAGTGAATGTTTTAAATCTCGAAAATAAAAGCCATATAGAAAACATGACTGTTTAGCCTCATTTAGCAATGATCACATGCATTATTTTTTGCTGAAAAATGTGCGTTCCTCTTGTGTAGGATAGTTATTTAAATTTTCTTATAATGCTTTTCACTAGAGATGTACCGAATATTTGGTCGGGTACATATTCGGCGTCGAATATCACTTAGCTAAGTATTTGGTGTAATAGGCCAAATATGCCAATTTTTTTATTATTTAAATTTAAGTCATTAGGCTGGAACAAATTTCAAATCCTTCTTTTGTCACTCGGAGTTGGATCATCACGAGGGGGGGTGGGGGGGAGGCTGGGCAATTAAAATATAGCAAAAAACAAATGAATTGGAATAATTTTTTAATACAATAATTCGATGAAATCAAGAATACAAAAGGTGAAAAAACATTCATCTTCCAAAATTTGTATGATGATCTTGTAATCTTTCGGATATTTGAATTTTTTGTCGAAATAAACTTAAAATACTTAAAACTTTATTTATTTCCCCCTTCGGGTTTTTTTTGGAAATTTCGAAGGGGAGAGGGGGGGTGACAAAAGAAGAAATTGATATTTGTTCCAGCCCAGCCTTACTAACTTGTAAACTTTCTCAAAATAATTTGGATGAATGATTAATTGAGGCCCTTGGAGCCAAAGGGGTATAAGTGCATAAAAGCTTTTTTCGAGAAAACAGGCTTTTAAGTTGTTGTGTCTGGCAATTTTCCATATATTTTTCGAAAATTTGTATTTTTCTTTGGAACGTACTGCGGACAAAAACAGCATCTCGTGGTGTGAAACGTGTTCACACGGGCTCCGTGAAGAATGGGAACATTCTACATCGAGCTATCGAATAGATTCAGGTAACCTTTGATTCAAATGGCTTATCGTAATTCTAACTAATCTTTTTTTTTCAGCCGGAGGATGATCTCGATGACTTTGTGGTGCAGCTGCCCTACCAGTTTCCAATATTGATTGTACAAGGCCATATTTGAACTACAGGGCCGTGCTTCATTGCCGCTGGAAACCGATCCTCTAACGTTGGAGATGATGTTGAGTTTGCATTTTTTACTTTAGTGAAATGCTTCAAGTTTTTCAAAGTCAAGCACCCGCCTGATTTGATTCATTTTTTCAACTTTTTTGAATCAGCCGTCTTTGGTCTGGGAAAAATGAGTACCACATCAAATTCTGTATTAACCAATCTTAAATAATTAGGTTTGTTGTTCTTCATTGACTCATTAGTTTATTTCAATAAAATTAATATTTAAGGGGGGGGGGGGGGGGTAGGGTCTAACGGGTATAAAAAAACACAATTTTCACGATTTTTTTCTAGAGCTATCGTTCAAACAAATGTATTCAAATTTTTTGCATTATACAAAGCATTGTTAAAAGAATATTTAGTAATTTTTTCGTAGAAAAATATTGAAAAATGAGCCGGTGACGGAGCAATTTTGAGGATGCCTTTTAGAAAACAGGATTTGTGGTGGACACTGTATCTCAGCACAAAAACATCTGAAGTAAAAAAATCAGAGCGAAATATTTTTAATAGATGTTTTTCTGGACCCCAACGTTTTTATTTAACTTAAAAAAAATTTTATGAAATTTTTGTGGCTGTTTGAAGTAAAAACTACGATTTTTCACGAAAAAATCCGCCATTTTTCACCTGTAAAATCTCCCCAAAGTAAAAAAAAAAAAAAGAAAAACGTTGGGGTCTGGTATTTTATATGTAGAAAGTATGTTCCAAATTTGAAAAGAATCGGATAAGTAGTTTTCGAATGACGATGTCCACGGACTTTAAAAAAGTGCTTTCGAGAAAAACGCGTTTGAAGTTTCTACTCTTGCTTTCTTGCAGTATTAGATAGGAGGAGATAAAGGCCTATAAAAAAAAGAAGTAGGACCAAAACATAACTCACACTTTACACTATCATAAAATTACAACAATTCTTTTTAAAATCCCAGTTACCCTGAGGATGGTGCCAATCAGCACCGAAACGTCGGTTAAATCACTCCATGTTTGTATAAACTAGACTGGTTGGCTATTTATTAAAAAGTTCTTAACATAAGGTTGCCAGAATTTTTTCAGCACGTATCCGGCCCGGACAAACCGGGTAATTTTTATAAAAAACCTGGATAAATCCGGTCATTTAATTTCTTTATTGACGACCGAAAATTTGGGAAATATCCGGGCAAATTTTGTCAAAACCCAGAAATTATTTTACACAAATCAAGATGAAAAAAATTGAAAAAAAATAATTTTTTCATGAAAAATTATAAACAGACTTTTAATCGTATTTTAGGCTTCGAAAAAACCATTCATGATTATTTTTTCAAAATCTGCTCAAAAAATTTTGTTTTGGAGGCTAAATAAAAAAAATTACTGCACAATTTATTAATTTATTTTGTTTGATTTGATAAAGAATATTTTTAAACGATATTTGATTTTGATGAAATTTGAAATATAATGGAATATAAACTTTCGAAAAAAATACTGCTTACTTCAGGTAAGGAAGTCTCGTTTTTGTTTTTTCACAGAAGGAATTGCTTTTTATCAGGAATTTCTCAGTATCAGATATCCAATGAGCGAAGGTGCCACATACTCGAATTCTCAATAAACAAGTTTAGTTATATTTAAGATATTTTCAATACGTTAGTGCAAAAAGTCTTGGATGGTACTTCAAATAAAACTCACCTTCAAATTGTTCACCAAGAAAACTTGATTTTATCTTTTCACACTACGAGAATATCAATTAGGTGATTCAAACCAGATGAAAGCTCAAAAATGAAAAAAGAACCTATGTACAACTTTTCTGCATAATTGATAACAGCCTTCTCTACAAGCCGTTATCGAAAAGCGGTACTCAGCAGTAGCATTCGAGCCGTCTTCAAGTGGAATCAATGTCACGACCGAACGGCAGCAGCAGCAAAATTCCTAAAGAATTAACTTTGGGCGCAATACCAGTGCAAATTAATTAACGCTTGAGCTCACTGGCTCAAAACTTTTATCGAAAATGGAATTTCAAGAACCACTGTGTCTCCGATTTCAATTACAAATCTTTTTAATTGTGTGTAGAATGTTTGATTGTTAAGGAGATAACAGTTGAGACTTATAGTCAGATGACGAGTGAGCTTGTTCCGATTGCTAAATTATTGTAGAATGAGTTTTGAGAAGGTTATTTTCTCAATGAAGTAGAAATTTTAGATTTGATAAAAAATGAATGTCCTATTCAAACGATGGATGTTCAACGTTCTCAGTTGGGCAATAAATGTCGAATCGAAAAATAGCTCCGATTCAATAATTGCCGGAATTTTACCAACTGGAACCGAATTGAGCCCTGAAATATTCAAATAGCTCTTTTTACTATGAGCTTTGATTGCACACCGACCGGCACAATATAAATTGCCACCGAGAACGCCTCCCTCGCCCTCGCAGTACCAGCTCAGCTTTACATGTCAATCCGAATCTCTCTAATCTACTTTGAAGTAACGTTTCAAATCTGCAGCGCCAACAATATCGGAATAGATAAAATATTCAGTCGAAATTTACGACACACATCAGTGGCTCCATATCATAACCCTAACATGGCAGCTCCCTAGCATGTATCCAGTGGCAACAATTCGCCCATTTCGCTCGTCGATTCAGAGATGAACTGATGTTTGCATGAGCGGAGATGTCTGTGTGTTGCTGGATTGGAAAAACGAATACCACGTGTGTGTAGTATGTGTGTGTACGTATGTATGAAGGCAGGAGGTTCTGAGCACACATATTATATGGATAAAAATATAAATCCTTGAATCCATCGAACTCTGGTTCGAATCGAAACATCCTCTTCCGTCCTCAATCTTGTCTCGCATCCCTCCGGAAGAGTTCACTCCCGTGAAATTCTATTGCTGTTTTACATGCGCAAGTCATTCGTATGAATATTCATATGTGAGCCGCCGTCGCCCTTTCCACGCGCTCGCGATTCGCAAACTGACTAACGAAGAATTTCCACCAAACATTCAGCAAACCCACCCACCACATTCGCGAGGAACCCGGGAGGAATGATGCTCCCGGGGCGCGGAAAACGCGGTTACAAAGTTCACGAGATGATTTCAATGAAGCGTGTAATATGTGGAAAATGGTTTTCCACCTGGAAATAATTTCAATTTCCGTTCAAATCCATCAACGGCGCAAATTATAATGATGAAACTAATGAAAACACGTTTCAATCATATGGCAAAGTAATTGAAAATTGTGCCTCCTTAGCGCACCGACGGCGGTGGCGAAATACTCAGTTAAGTCGGAATGCGTCGGCGGAGCTTATAAGAGAAAGGAAACTGCTTGATGCGTCCGACTGCCATGCTGAACATGGAATACATCCTTCGAAAAATACCCCGAGGAAACCAATTACCTACCATTTCGTTGCTGCTCAGTTGAGAAACGCATGGGTGTTTGGTCCAGAAAACGCATGTAGGTGTGCTTAAAGTCGAAGTGGTCCGGTTCTGCCATTTTGTGCGTGTTGACTGAGACATACTGAAGACTAATTTTTTCTCGTCATAGTGTCCACTATAAGCATCTTAAAAGGCATACATATTGCTGATTATTCGAAAAACAAAATTAAGCTTCCAAAGCTAAGCATGAAGCTTGATTTAAAGAAATGCTCGAGGAAAGTATCTCTATATTGAAAAAAAATAGAAATTTACTTTAAAAACGGAAAAAAATAGTTTAGGTTTTTGACTTGATACTTCAATCAACTAACCTTCAAAGCTGTTCCAGATCAACCATTTAAAGCCCGGCACAGCATCGAAGATGTGGCAGCACTGCCAGAGTGAAGTTCCTGAATTGAGTGGAAGCAATATTTGTTTAGAAAATTTCTCTGTAAGAAGGAATAAAATTTGTTGTATTTAGATCTACTATTGTGTTAGAGATTTTACACGGAAAATAAGAAAAAGGTAAAATTTACCAAGATAGCAAGAATGAAAGTTCGTGAAAGCCAAAAAGGTAAATTCTACCTCTTCGAGGTGAAACTCACCTTACAGCGAGCTAAAATATATCGAAGTTGAAAAAAGGTACTTTTCCCCGTGGAAAAAGGTGAACCTAAAAAAGGTAAATCTTACCTCGTAGCGAGGTGAAGTTCACCTGAATTGAGCTGTACAAAAAAGTTTAATTCACATATAAAAAAAGGAAAATCCAAATAAGGTAAAAATTACCTCGTAGCGAGGGGAAGTTGAGCTGGATTGAGCTAAGCAAAAGGGTTTTCATTCAAAAGAAAGTAACTTTTTGCCGAGCCCGTTTGAGGTTAAGTTGTTTTGTCGTTCAGGAAAGAAGTTCTGCTTTGGGCCCAATATGTAAAAATCGGAACAGAATGGTAACTGTTTTCTTAGATATCATTTAGTTGTGCTGGTTCTCGTCATAATACTTTGCGTTTGCTTCAGATCGGCCCACAGAGCTTCGCGATGTATTCCACGTCATCCTCCAGATATCATTCCGGAAAAGCCGGATCTGACCGGATTAGTTAAACGCAGAAGGGCATGAATGTGTTAACGCAATGCAAGAGGATGTAGCGGCCATAGTGGATCGGAAGAACGCGAAAGCCGATTGCCGCCAGCCTAGCGAAGAAAGGACTTGGCTAGACAAGTTTTTTCAAGCACGGTGAAACATTTTAAAATTAAATATAAATATTTATTTCAAATAAATGCCAATTTTTGAATGAATTTCGTTTTAATTTTTATTGAAGAAACCAATCAAACCAACTAGCATTTACCTTTGAATTCAGTGACTGGAAAAACGGTATTATTTACAATTTGTCTAGGTAAATGTGAAAAATGTAAAATTAACCTTTTTACTAGGTGAATTGAAAAGAATATAAAATTTACCTTTTTGCTTGGTGAATGAAAAAAAGTTAAAATTATCCTCGAAAATGGGGTGGAAAAAATCACCTCGCTTCTCGGTAAATTTTACCTTTTCTTTATTTTCCGTGTCCTATGGACGGATTTCACGACAAATCGACACGATGTTGGCATGACGCTCTCAAAATTTAATTTTGTGGGCAAAGAGATCTTATCTAGTAAAGCAAATTGACATACTTAGTTTTTGCAGAAATTATCTAGACTAACATTTGAAAAGGACCAAACTTTTCAGGCAAAAATTTTATAAACATGTTAAGCTCGAAAATTTCAATTCCTACTGAAATGTGGTTCATGAAAGAGTTTTAAACAAATGATTCAATTTTAAGGAAAAAAATATTGAATTTTTAATTTTTTTTTTTAACCCTACACTGAGAAAAATGCATTCCAAAAACTAAAACTGGATTTCCCCAAAAATTCCATCTCAGAACTTGATGATAATTTTTTTTAAGCCGGGTAATAAAAAGGGCTACAAGTAGTCAATTCATTGCAACTTGTGCATATTTAAAGGAAAAAAAAGTTTTCCATAATCATGTAGTTAATTTTTTCAGTGTAGATTTCCAACCTTTAATTCAAAAACTGCCTCATTTAATTGATTGTACTTATTTCGAAGAAATAAGAGCTTCAATTGGTGAATGTAGGTGGAATCCTACACTGAAAAATAATGCAAACTAAAAACTTAAAGTTGGTTTAATGGAATGAATTGCACACCATAAAGAGTGATACGGTCCAAATTTGGTCAAGGGAAAACGCGTTTAAATCGGTGAAATCATTTATTAAAGAAATCAAATTAAATTTCTTTTTCAAGTTTAATAAGTATAAAATTCAGGAAAAATATTCAGTTAGGCTTCCGCTTTTCCAAATTCGAATTGCCGGACCTTACGCTTAACCCCTGCCATCAGATTTTGTACAGCCACCTTGTCCACCTTCTTCGCCCCAGAAAGCCAGTTTGCCTTGAACGGCTGCTCGTCCTTAGCAGTTTTTTGGTCTTCTTTAGGTTCCGCTTGACAATAGCCCAGTATTTCTTGATTGGGCGGAGCTCTGGCATGTTGGGAGGGGTTCTTGTCCTTGGGAACCACCTGCACGTTGTTGGCGGCGTATCACTCCATGGCCTTTTTACCGTAATGGCAAGATGCCAAATCTGGCCGAAGCAGTACGGAACAACTGCGTTTCTTCAGGAAAGGCAGCAGACGTTTATTCAAACACTCTTTCACCAAGTTATGAAAATGCTGCTTTTCAAGCCATAGAAAGAAATAAACTATGAGTTTGAAATAAAATTATACACCTGAAAATGTTTTAATTCTGTATAGACTGTATGTTTTAATTCTGTATAGACCAAATTGAACGTTACGAAGATTCAGGGCTTTATTTTACGTCTTAGAACTAGAAAGAAATATAACGATAAAAACTTAATTTTAAAGATATTTTTGTAGAAAACTCAACCAGCTTGAGAACACACCGTTAAGTAGAACACTGAAACTAGTGGACAGAACCATACCGGAAGGGAGGTCAGTAATAGAATAATGGCAAAATGGAATATTATGATTGTTACATGAAATATTTCGTAAGATGTTCATCGCATTTATGCAAACTAAGCATACTTTGGCCAAAAAGCTTTTGTTATTGCTAAAAGTATCAAAAATTTTTTTTTATCCTTATAGGTAAAACGCCTTCAAGTTGGCAACGAAATTCTATTTTTTGGCTGATATCGCGGCAAATATGGCGGGAGATGATATATCCGAATCAAATAATGGTGCACGTTTTTAACCTTTAAAATGATGCATTATTATCGTAATTTGGGAATCAACAAATAAAATGAATGACATTTGAGGCTCTCAGAGCCAAAGGGGCATAAGTGACAAAATGGTCGATTTTGAGTTAATAATGCGAAACGATTCTACACATTACAAACTAAATCTGATGATTTTTTCTGAATTTTAGAATTTTATTTACATACTTTTACAAAAGAAAGAAAAATACAAATTCGCGAAAAATATATGGAAAATGACCAAACAAATCAATTTAAAGCTTGTTTTCTCAAAATAAGTTTTTATGCACTTAAACCCCTTTGGCTCCAAGGGCCTCATTTCGCTTTGAAATTTGATTTTTTACAAAAGTTAACAACATTGTAAATTTGAGCATTAAACACGTGGTATGCCGCGCATTCTGCTTCAATTTTGTTAGGATTGTTTTTAGTCAAAATTATTGAAAATTCAATGAAATATAAAAAAAAATATTTATAGTCATCCGGAGGGGCATGCGATAGGAAAAAAGAAAAGCTTAAATTTTATCAGTCTGTTTAGTCTGGTTTGCTTTGAAACCTTAAATGTTGATCTTTAAAAATTGCAAGTTTCACACAGGTTCGATTTATCCTACTGTTTCTAAGAATTTTATTCGTTTTAATGAAATTTTCACTAAAGAAATGATAGAGAAACCGCAAGTTTGCAACAAAAAGAAAAACATCATTCGTAGCCATAAGTTGGAATTATTTGAAAAATAATGGCATGGGCCATCTTAAACCGCTGTTGCGTCTTTTACAGTTTTCCCTACTTCTCGTCTAAGAAAAAAAATTCACCAAATTCTGAACTAGTGTTTTCTTTTTGGGTAACTGAGATTTAGTTTTTAAAATGCATTTTTCTCAGTGTAGAATTTAAAAACATTTTTTTCTAAATTTTTTTTCAATTTTTATCATTCTTTTTAAACTTTAACACATTTGTGTAGGAATTGTAATTTAAGAGCTCCACATTTTGATATAAAATTAGCGTGAAAGTTTGGCCCTTTCCAAATGTTTGTCTCAATCTTTCTTGGGAAAACAAAGTATGCCAAGTGCCTTTACTACGTGAGGACTCTAAATACACAAAGTTTCATTCAATGCTGAGAGGATCATGCCAGATACTGTGTCGAGTTGACGCGAAATCCGTCATACACTGAAAAAAGGCATGTCCAGCATTCGTACCCAGCCAACATGAAATCGCATTAAAAATGATAACTCAAGTCATTAAAAACGTTACTGCGAATCGTAATTCCAACTAACGCAAGTAAAAGGTCGTAAAAATCTTTACTTGAACTCGGATTAAATGGTTTAAATCGGATATGATAAAAAGTCCGCCATGTTTGCAGATTTTGAAGACGATTTCGTTCCTTTTTTATGTCCCGCGTGAGTCAAGTGAGAAAACAGCTTTGATGTTCTCTCTGTGACCAGCAGTGCAACCAGATTGATAAAAATCAGATGGTGTATTTGCAAGAATTGCCCAATGACAGAAGCAGCAAATATTGCCGCTGGCAACGGTTCGCAAGTGCTGAGAGAAAAAACTTGTACTCTCTTGCATTCTTTCTTTGCCACCACTTTGGTAGGTAATTGCTATTTTTTCGTGTTTCATACGATCATTCTATAATGTGAAACGTATGAAACGTATAACAAAGTTGTTGAGTATGATACCTGCAAAAATGTTTGCTGGGTAGACAAGTGGGCACCCTTATTTTTTACGAAAATATAAGAATGAGAGCATGATGGCTCAGAGATGCCAAGTGTCCTGATAAATCAGGATTTGTCCTGATTTTTGAAAGATGGGTACTGAATTATTCTGATTTTCAAAAAAAATATCGAAAAGGTTTTTGAATTTATAGTAAAACTAGCTGACCCGGCAAACTTTGTTAAGCCTGTAATTTTTGAGAATTTTTTTATATTTTAGCACTGTTTCTTAGTCAGCCTTCCTTTTAAGTGTATAAAAGCTAGTGGTTATCTTTGTATCAGAAAAAAAATCCACAATTATGGTTCGTTATTCGAATTTCATTATTTTAAGTTCATTCAGAAAACCGCTAATGGAATGGAAAATATCATACATAAAGTTATATTCCATACCGGCAGTTCGTGACACAAAAACGCTCATACGATTTGCTCTAATAAGTTTGCTAACTTTTGTTTAGCGAACTTACTTTCTTGTTGAGGTAGCGTATAATAAAGTTCTGTTAATGATCAATTTTCAAGTTTCAATTTAGTTTAGTCATCATTCCTATTCAAAAACTCCTATCTGATAAAGTGTTTTAAAAATGTTGAAGATTGATTTCAACAGAAAATGAATCTTTTTGCTGGAGTCGTCATAAATAGAGTTGTTTTTTTTCGATTTGTGTTTACCTCTGTATTTAAATACATTACAGTTTTCTTTAAGCATGGTCGTCAGAATAGATAAATTAAAAAATGAACCCGGAACATTTAAAGAATAATGAAAATAATGTTTTTTTAATCATTTCAAATGTCTTTTTTCGGACTTTGCACTAAATACACTAATTGAATCTTATTGTGAATTTACAGAGCTGAGTTTGACAAATATTTAACAATTCAGAAAAAGTAACTATTAATTTAATTTTACAGCAACACTTTTCTAATCAATATAATGTTTGAAAATGTCTTCGAAATTTGTGTCATCATTATCTTTTTTTCAATTTTCAGTTAGGGATTGGCAAATTGTACTAAGTATTAAAGAATTTAGAAAAAAAGAATTTAAACTTTCTTGAATTAAGATTATCTTTCTCTTAACAGACAAACCCTGAATGAAAGCAAATCTTGTTTGAGTATTTAGAATAGAAATTCAAAATATTCTCAAATTACTTAAATTTATAGTTTATGATCGTAAGATAAGAAACTGTAATCCATACAGTTAAATTTAATTCTGAATTTTATTATTAATTTGAATCAATATTCTTAATTTAGCTTTATGAATCTGGATTTTCAGTTATATTAAAACGTTAATTTAAAAGCTGGATTTTCGTTGATCTTGATTTTATTTTTTTTGATCGAATTTAAGTGTTTATATTCTTTCATTTACTTATGCTTGACAGATTGTTTTTTTAGATCTTCTACATGGTACGAAACTTTTTTTGTTTTTTTATCGGTTCAGATTTTTCTCTACACTTAATTGTTCGAAATTTTAGGTGGCATGCTTTTTACTTAAAATTTAATTTTTATATTCTTTCAAGTTTTTGGTACTTGATGATATTATTGATTACGAACCTTTTTTTGACTTTTGAAACTGAGAGTTGGATCTAATATCAAGATAAAGTCCTATATAGCTAAAATTTTCAAAAGTTCCGTTTAACCACTGAGCATGAAAGGTAGTGTGGATTTTCCAATGTTTCCTGATCCTCCAATCCGTTTTTATGATAATGATTCAATTTACTTGGAATCACAAAATTGATAACCTTCAATTCTCAAACTAACTGGATAAAATAAAAAAAATTAAGGTGATCTTTTACCAGTTATATGACTTTCTATTGGTGTTACCAAAACTCATAAAAAATGATTTGATAATGAAATGTTTCAATTCAATCTCATTAAGTTGTTTTGAGTCTATTGGAAATTTTACAACCATATTGCTTGAGTTGCTAAAAGAATATGACATTTCAAAAAAATTAACGGTGAAAGAACAAACATCTAAAAAAAATTTTAGAATTGCCTTGATTCTGATGCAAAAAATTACAAATTCTGTCAATATTCTTCGTACAGGCTTCGGCTTTGCTATGCTTCGTAGTTGCGGAGCTCCATAGGGAAAATCACATCCAAGTATCCATTTTACTGGTGCCACGTGAAAGGTACACTTGCAACGAAAATGGGCGCCAAAACTTCCTATAGAGAGATAGATGAACATCAGTAAGCCTTGATTGCTTTTGGCGCCTTCCTACTCTTCTGGGTGATTCGAATGAAAAAAAAAAATGGAAATTGGGTGCCATGACTTTTATTTGATACGAATAAAAACTAAAAATTAATTTTCAAATTCCACAAGAACATTTTCGAAACTATCTCTCCGTTGTGTTATTCTTCGCGTGAAGACGAACACAACAAAAGAAATCGCTTGCAAATCGAATGATCCAGTGAAGAGTTTTGCGTGTTCGCACATATCTGTATGGGCTGTCTCTCTCCCTGTTTTATATATATATAGATTATAAGAGTATCGAAAAAATCTTTAATAAAATAGATAAATCGATAATAAGGTTCAGTTTAGATTATATCTATTTAAATGTTTTTTTTTTCATAAAAACTGCAGGTCAGTAAAGATTTTGATCACCTCAGTGCATAAATTAAGGCGTTACTGTATATGTTTTTCGCCTTCATTTGTGCATTTCAAGCAGAATTTGGGGTGTCTTGAAAAATCTGGGATTTTTTTCATGCTGTCCTGATTTAAAAAAAAACCACCTGGCATCCCTGTATGGCTACTCGAGCAAGTTGAGCACTGCAAGTTTCTATACAGAGATCAGACGAAGAAGCTCGAATAAAAAATCTTCAAATTCAAAAGTAACTAATCAACTTTCCAAGTGTCCTGTTAAAGCAAAATGTGATCGTATATGGGCTCAAAATTGATAAACGAATTTCCAATGGCTTCAACTTAATGCTAGATAAAAGAAAATTAACTAACTTTTAACTGGAAAATTTTTTACTTTCCTAATTCACCAGTTAATTTTAATGTGAATTGGCATTTTGGCAAATTTTATAGAAACTAAACAGAATTTTTAGTGAGAAATAAAATGAAACTAATATGTAGTTGTCTAGGTCAAAGCTTGAGCGCTTTGGGTAGAAGAAACGAATCGATGTTATAAGAATATGATCTAGAGCCAAGGCCGTGCGAACGGGGGGGGTTTAAAGGGTTTAACCCCCCCCATGGAGATTTTTCAAAGTAAAATTTTTCAGTTCAAGAAATGAGTATACTGTAGTAACGGGAAATCACTCTATCCCAAACGGTGTTTATAAATAAGTGTTAACAAACATGTCGTAAAATTTTCTCGCCTCTGACGCTTTTTGTTCCTTTATCACTCTAGGCTTAAGACATTTGATTCTGCAACAGTATATAACATTTACGAATTGAAACAAGATTTAAACTTTCAATTTCAATTTATAATGTAAAATTAAACCCTATCTTGTCTTTGGAATTGGTTTTTATTAAGAAATGTATCTTAACAAGTTCATCCATTTCGTAATAACTAATAATTTTTGTAATTATAACACTTTTTTATCATGATAAATTTAATGCTGATATGATATTTTCTTCAAGGGACCAACCAATTTCATTATCAACTTTAATTTGTCTTTTTTTCCCAAAACCATTAATCATTTTGACTTCTGCGAAAGAAAACTTATTAAAATTTCCCATTGGTTCGCTTTTCCCAATTTTGTAAAATAATAGATTTTAAACGAACTTTTGAAGATATATTAACTTCATTGCATTTGAGCTATTTTTAAAGCAAAAATCAAATTGTCTTGCAGATTTCAAGAAGTTAGTTTATTTGAATCATCAATTGAATTCTATAAAAAATTAGGCAGATTGAAAGAAATGAAATGAATAAGCATTATAAATTAGCGAGTAGAATTTGATAAGAACCATTTTCATAACATGACATCAGTTTGTCATGGAACAAATTTTCTAAAAAACATGACTTTTACCGACAAGGCCGATCAATTCAGTTAACATTTTATAATTCAGAATTCAGTTAACATTTTATAATAATTTTGAAATTAATTTTTACGGCCTTATCGGTGAAAGTTATGTTCTCATAGTGAGAACATTTCAAGAATTGAAAATTATAGATGGATAGAAGAAGATTAGAAGAAAATTATAGGTGTTGAAATGAGCGGGTAGAATTTTTTTTAAGAAGCATTTTCACCACATACTTAACTTTTGTTCAATCACGGATCAACTATTTTGAAATGTTAGAATCGGACAGGGTTGAGTCTAACACAACACAATAGTTGATCTTGCGTGGTTCGCACCGCGAAACTTGCAGTGCGAACGAACAAAAGGAAAGCATGTGGTCGCTCTGAAAAGCTCCCGTAAACAGTACAACGGTTCTATCGACGTCAGACTTGTACCGGTTTTGTTCGTTCGCACTGCAAGTTTCGCGGTGCGAACCACGCAAGATCAACTATTGTGTTGTGTTAGATTCAACCCTGTCCGATTCTAACATTTCAAAATAGTTGATCCGTGATTGAACAAAAGTTAAGTATGTGGTGAAAATGCTTCTTAAAAAAAATTCTACCCGCTCATTTCAACACCTATAATTTTCTTCTAATCTTCTTCTATCCATCTATAATTTTCAATTCTTGAAATGTTCTCACTATGAGAACATAACTTTCACCGATAAGGCCGTAAAAATTAATTTCAAAACATAAATCACGGTGATTAATCTTAATTAATAAAATTAAAATTTGGCTAATAAAAAATCAAAAACGTTGTTCTTTGCATCGATAGCCAGTCTGTACCACCCTATCGACCGAAGCGAAAACAATCAAACCCGATTGGATCGCTCGCAAAGATAACAACCGGTACAAGTCTGACGTCGATAGAACCGTTGTACTGTTTACGGGAGCTTTTCAGAGCGACCACATGCTTTCCTTTTGTTCGTTCGCACTGCAAGTTTCGCGGTGCGAACCACGCAAGATCAACTATTGTGTTGTGTTAGACTCAACCCTGTCCGATTCTAACACTTCAAAATAGTTGATCCGTGATTGAACAAAAGTTAAGTATGTGGTGAAAATGCTTCTTAAAAAAAATTCTACCCGCTCATTTCAACACCTATAATTTTCTTCTAATCTTCTTCTATCCATCTATAATTTTCAATTCTTGAAATGTTCTCACTATGAGAACATAACTTTCACCGATAAGGCCGTAAAAATTAATTTCAAAACATAAATCACGGTGATTAATCTTAATTAATAAAATTAAAATTTGGCTAATAAAAAATCAAAAACGTTGTTCTTTGCATCGATAGCCAGTCTGTACCACCCTATCGACCGAAGCGAAAACAATCAAACCCGATTGGATCGCTCGCAAAGATAACAACCGGTACAAGTCTGACGTCGATAGAACCGTTGTACTGTTTACGGGAGCTTTTCAGAGCGACCACATGCTTTCCTTTTGTTCGTTCGCACTGCAAGTTTCGCGGTGCGAACCACGCAAGATCAACTATTGTGTTGTGTTAGACTCAACCCTGTCCGATTCTAACACTTCAAAATAGTTGATCCGTGATTGAACAAAAGTTAAGTATGTGGTGAAAATGCTTCTTAAAAAAAATTCTACCCGCTCATTTCAACACCTATAATTTTCTTCTAATCTTCTTCTATCCATCTATAATTTTCAATTCTTGAAATGTTCTCACTATGAGAACATAACTTTCACCGATAAGGCCGTAAAAATTAATTTCAAAACATAAATCACGGTGATTAATCTTAATTAATAATATTTTATAATAATTTTCAAAAAATTAACCAAATTATACTGTATTTTTTTAAATACATTTACCAAACTTTAAAGTCAAACTTTTTAGAAAATTTGAACAATTTTTAATAAGTTTGTCTTTGTTTTTAAAGTTAAAATTTTTGTGTTTTGTTAACATAATCTTCTTGGAGCCTAAAAATCAAAATTTTCGATAAGAATAACTTTTCTCTACACAGAAAAAAATTCAACTATAACGTGTCACTGAAAACTGCAATCTTTAAAATAAATCACCTGTAATTAACAAAACCTGTAATTTTAAATGTTTTTCCTTGAAAGATAAGAAAGGTTCATTGATTATTACAGAAAATGTCATGTAAAAAAGTTGTACGCTAAATGTCACGTAATCATGTTCGACCTGTTAAAATTATGGTCAATGCCCTGCTCTTTATGTTACAGGACATTTGCGTAATATTACAAGAAATAATTTTTGCTGTGTAGCTTTTGTCCATGCAAAATTCGAAAAATGATTTGAAGTAGCAACTTCAAAGCTCAATTTAAATGCGCAATGTTGACTCAATTTCGATTTGATTTTCTTAGTATTCCTAAAGCTTAAATTATTACAAACGTTCCAACTCTAGATCGCATAATCGATATCACAATAAAGTTAAAGTGGTTTCAAGTATTTAGTGATTTGTTAATCTTTAGTCTTGTTTATTAAAAATTTCACCAATGTTTTCACAGTGAGAAAACAAAAAGGGAATGGATTCAATTTGAATTATATATAGATTCAGATAATTACAGATAATTTATATGATTCTGGAAAATTCAACCCTCCAAAACTGCTGACAAGATTTTCCAGTTGATTTTAAAATTTGAAGATTAGGAGATATTTTTAAAAGCAGTATTCTTTGTTTTTATTACGTATTTTCTGTATTATTGAAAGTTGAAATTGATGAATTAGCACCACTATAATCGTAAAACGTTTAGAATATTTTTTTATTTATAAAAAAAAATCAGAGAAATATATTTTTTGTGGGGGGACCAAATATTTTAACATTTGGTGGGAATGAACTGGAAAAAGCTCTTCTTTCAGCCCATGTGAAAATTAGCAATACTGTTTTTTTTTTCTTTAAGTCCATCTACTAAACACACCGTGCCTTTTGTTGGTATCTCTTGCTGAATTTAAATTCGAACCCCCCCCCCCCCTATGGACGACTCCTTCGCACGGGCCTGTCTAGAGCTTTGTGTTATCAACAGCCAATTTTTGCACTTCGAAAGCAATCTAAATAACCAACTGTTTTAGTATAAACTTTCGCACTTTTTGTACCTTTCTATGATTCAGTATCTTAATTAAAATAAGAATAATATTTTTTGAATAATGGCACTTTGTTTGAAAAATCTAACAAAATCTGACTTGAAGATCTTTTATTATCACTTTTAATTTTTCTCACACATGAAAATATTTATTCCAATATGTCAATCGTTAGAGTATAAAATGAACTTCCTTATGCCATTATTTCAAAGCAATAGTAAATACTCATTTTTTTAAGAAAAAGCTTTTCAAAATAAAAGGTCAGGGTTCACTTGATTCCTCGAGTGCAAAAACGATTTATTTTTCTTCTGAATGAATGTTGATCACTGCTAAGCACGAAATTATTAATGTTTTTCCAATGAATAATATCTATCCAATTATTTCCTGATAAAACGAACAGCGTTTTTTATTTAAAATTAGAAAAATACGCCTTTAATTATGCAAATAATGTGCGGTAGTATAAAACTCTTAGAATCTTTTTTTCGGACACTTTCCAACTCGGAAATAAAAGCTTATTTAGCCGAAAAAGTCAATCAAACTTTTATTTTTAAATTTTGCATTGTATTTTTTCCAAAACTTAGAGCTCCCTGATTAGAGGATCAAGTCTCTTTCAATAAAAGATCAAGTCTCCTTTAACAAAAGATCAACTCCCATTCAATTTTCAAAATATCACAATGTTTTCATCTACGGGTTCATGAATCGATCTAACTTTTGCAGCATATAAATTCGAAATTACACTGTGTCTAAAAATGCAATAGAATGCGATTTGCAATTTTTATCCAAAAAGATATGATGAAAGTACCAAGTATCCCCGTTCTCCCCTACAGTGAGATTGTGCTGCTTGTTCATTAATTTTTTGCAATCACAAAGTGCATCCAATTGGCTACGAAGAGCCGTTTGTGGACCGTATTTGATATCAAATTTATTTTATGACAATTAAATGTGTAATGTAATTTGACAAAAATGTTACGAAATTTTCACAGCAACAGCATTTTTCTCAGTTTTGATTTTAAAGTTCTCTTTGGTATTTTTGGAAAGATTTGGTGGCCTAGTTAAAAAAACAAACCTATTTTGCCTTTTTGTTCTCCAACCATTTATTTTTATAATAGCTAGAACTCATGCTCCATGGCCACTTTTAAACTGAAAAGTAATTAACCAACGGAGAAAACCAACGTAGGAATCTGTCTTACCGCACGGCGGAAGACTTTCGGATGTGTCTAAGAAATTCAAATTTTCAGTCGGTTGACTTTAGCTTCTGAACAATTTTTTTAGCATGATTTCTATTCTAGTCTTTTATATCGCCTTCACATTTCCTTCAATCAACCCTCTTCTTAAAAGCGTACACACTAATGAAGGATCTTAGTAAAACATCTTGTTTCAGTAAACCCTCTACTGTAAAATCAATGAATCAGTAGAATAAAAAAATTGCAAACGGAAATAATTAATCAATTAATTGATTGAACAAAAGTTAAGTATGTGGTGAAAATGCTTCCTAAAAATTTCTACCCGCTCATTTTCAACACCTGTAATTTTCATCTAATCTTCTTCTATCCATCTATAATTTTCAATTCTTGAAATGTTCTCACTATGAGAACATAACATTCACCGATAAGGCCGTAAAAATCAATTTCGGAAATAATTAAATTCATTAATAACCAAGCAATTGATGCCAAAAAATACAAAATTGAGCTAGCAAAAGGGAAATTTGTTTAAATAGTGCGGGTAATAAGATATTTTTTAAAAATTTTCATGACTAGGGGTTGAAAGAGCACGATTAGTTAGGGAACATTGGGAACCTTGTACAGCAAAATCTAGCAGCAAATCCAACTCAATAATGTTTACTTCATTTAAGCGCTAAAGTTTCACATCATTCAACTGAAGCTGTTAGCTGAGTGATAAGGTGACGAAATAGGAACTCAATTTTTTTCATTAACTTTCCATGATCATTTCTTTGGTCAATATAAAAAACTATAAGATAGATTTTATAATTTTTTATCAAGGTTTTGAAGATTTACTAGGTTCAAGACATTTCATCTTAGGCAATAAAAAGCAGATATGCAAAAATGAACATACGATTAAAGTAGCTGTCAAAAAATTAGATCTCCATTTTCAAACAGTGTTGTCAAGTGTCTGAATTAAAACGTGCTTCTGTTTAGCGAACGGAACAAGCAGCATACGATAATTTATTTCCCCCAAATCGTGTCCAGCCAAGCAAGCAGAACTAAATCGAAAAGTTAACGGGGGAAAAAGTGGTGTTGCTTAAAGTGAACTCTTCTATGAAAGTTAACTGAGGAAAAAAAACTTTTTCACTCCTACACTCGCCTGTCGGGGGAAGCCAACTAGGTGGAAAAAATTCCCGAAAGGCACAAAGAAGTCAAATCGGGAAAATAAGACTGCATTTCACGCTCGACCAAATACGTGATTTCGGAGCTTCCCTATTTGCCGACCGAATTTATCGCTTAACAGCTTGAGTTCCAGAAATAAAATGTCGGCGAGGCGTGTGGGTTGCCAGTTATGGGAAAAAATGGCATGGCACTCGAAATAGAAATTTGGTTCCATTCTACTTCAAAGGAATTTTGGATTTGGGATCAAACATTGCTAATATGAATACGTTCAGTCCTATAATTGTATTGTCTGTATTGATTGGAGTATATTGACAGTTTTTGTTAGAGATGAATCATTCTGTATGATGAAAATCCAAAAATAAATTCAGCTTCTGTCTGTGGTATTGGCGTCTATGTTCATTGACCATCACATTCACACTTTAAGAAATAAAACAATCGATTTGATATTCTTACTTTTAGACATAATTTTTTTTATTATTCGAAGAAAAAAAATCCTCTGCCAGCACTGGCCATCGGGAGTTCGGTTTCAGCACCGGAGAAAAGTGGGAAAATGGTGGGATTTTTCAAATGACCCGGTCGAGTGATGTCGGTCGCAAAAGTTATGATTTGTAGCTGATGGCGCGCGGGTGTACGCGGAAAATTCGTGACGAAGGAACATCCAACCTATCCCGGACATTCCATCGCGTTCGCGTTTTTCGTGAAATTTTACACCAAACGCCACCGGTGAGTTTGCTTTCAAACAAAGGTTCGAAAAATGGTCAAACGGGCTCCGACATAACTGTTGTGGCCAGAAGTCCCCTCCGGGTGGAAAGGAAAATTATCGTTTTTCAAGGGTGACGGTTGGAAGTCATGTTCGGATCAAACTTTCCTTTTCTGCCGAACAGGAGATGGGGGGCTGCTTGCCTATGTTAAGGTTTCATATAAAGTTATGAACTTCCCGATAACTGGCGCAGGTTATTTTCTTTCATTTAAATATTTACGATTATTGCTGTTTCAATGAAGATTCATAACTTTGGCAGTGAAAAGTGTGAATGTTTAAAGACGTTTGCTGTTCGAGACATGCACGTACTAAGAACATTTCGAAAAGGAATCAGAACAAATCGATTAAAGCTATCCAAGTCTTTATCAGCGGTGAGACACCGAAATATGTAATGTAATGTAAAAAACAAGCAAAAGTTTGTAGATTCCAACAATGATCAAGCGAAAAATGAAAAAATTAAAAATTTTCGACAAATTTAAAAAAAACTGTTTTGTTTCATTTCTCAAGTGAGATGATAGTTTGAGAAAAGGGCAAAATTTGAATATCGTTATAAAGCAAAAAAGTATTCAATAACTTTTCCACCGTTTGAAACATGAATCTTTGCATTGCTTTGCGTATTACTGATACAGTTTGGACTCGATTCTACGTAGACTTGATTAGCCGGTGTCTCGATTATCCGTGATTCGATTATCCGTGTATTTTGATTCGATTATCCGTTCAACTTTTTTTGCAATTCTTTTAACGTTAAAATCAATTAAAACCGAAAAAAGGAAGGTATGCAAAAGTTCTTGGAGTTACGGAAATTCTCTTTAATATTTCCACGCAACTCCCGCAACGGCTTTGCTCTGCCTAACGCCGAGGTAACCTTCATAGAATGAAGAATCATTATTGGAATTCAAAACACTCTTGACAATTTCTTCATCAATCATTACATCAAAAGTCTTTTTTTTATGAAAGTGTTAATATCTGTTTCATAAACTTTTGTTGAATTGATTTGAGTCACCCCGTGATAATCGCCAGCAGAATATGGTCCTCGTCGTTGAAATTTGCCTTTTTGTAATTCCTAATTTCTAGATGAAACTGCATTATGTTTCTCACTTTAAAAAAAACATCAAATTTGGCTTTGCTTAGCTGTTTTTCATTTCTCAATGCACCAATTTTCTTAAAACAAATTTTATTTTTTTGACGTTTATTTTGTTGTTATTTTCATAGAACCTACTAAGTCTCTGAAAAATCTCAGTTCGTTCTTAAGATCAAGATGTATGAAATGTACACTTTGGACATGTTCGTAGGAACGGGGGGAGGGGGTTTGGGGGTTAAACCCTCCCCATGTTCTTCTCTAAACTAAAAATTTCATATACTTAACCCTCATCCGCATTAGAGTGTCATTTTGACACTATTTCAAGTTTGAATGCTTGTAACTTTTTTCAGAAGCTTCAAAAAAGAAAATTTACTTCGGGGACCCTAAATGAATTCAAAAGTTCTTTAATTTTGCATCTTTACTTTATTTACGGACGAACCCTGGAAGCCTGGACAAAAATACTCCCTTTTCCGACTTAGAGTGTCATTTTGACACTCCAAAAGTAAAATCCATTTAAGTCGTTTAAATTATTATAAACTTCATATGAAACTTATATCAATAGAAACCTTGTAATGTCAGTAAAATATGTTTAGAACATTATGTATAGCTAAAGCTTCTAGTTTTCTCGTTATTCAGCATGAAAGAAAAAAAATCCGAAAAAACATGCCTCAGGAAAACTGCTGTAGTTCATATATTACACGTCCAAAAAAATATTTGCCTGATACATATGAAAGCTGAAGTTAATGTCTACATCATGGAACAAAGAAATATTTTTTAAAAATTTTTTTAATGAAATGGTCACAAAAAGTTCAAAAAAGTGGTCTGAAAAACCTACTTTTCATTCGATTGCTAGTAAATACTGTTTGAGCGATGGTAGAGTCTTTTAAAAAATATGACTACAAACTTTATCAAAAATATAACATTTTGCTGGCTTTAGATTTTCGATGCAACAAAAATTGAATTTACTGGAATTTTTCAAAGTTGACTACTTTGCGCGATTTTTTCACTAATTGAAATTTTATCTGTTTTTGTGGTCCACCGTCAGGTTGTACCCGGATTTTCAGTGCTTTCTCGCCGTTTGAAGCAATCAAAACTATATCAATTGAAAAGGGAATTTAATCTACATTCTAGTGAGGTGCAACAATTTACGCTGTTAGATTTCACAAAAATATGAAAATTATAAACGTAAAATCATTCCTGAATTTCTAGAACGTTTCTCGGTTGGATATTTTCTATTGACAGTAGTTCTCGTTTGCTAGTCACGACACGCATCATTATTTCGTCTGTCGGCTTCGCTCTCTGACCAAATCACCACCCACCGTACCTACTCGGAGAGCAAACAAACACGTTTTGCTGGACGCGCTGCTTGTAGTTCTAGAAATTCAGGAATGATTTTACGTTTATAATTTTCATATTTTTGTGAAATCTCACAGCATGATTTGTTGCACCTTACTAGATTGTAGATTAAATTCCCTTTTCAATGGATATAGTTTTGATTGCTTCAAACGGCGAAAAAGCACTGAAAATCCGGGTACAACCTGACGGTGGACCACAAAAACAGATAAAATTTCAATTAGTGAAAAAATCGCGCAAAGTAGTCAACTTTGAAAAATTCCAGTAAATTCATTTTTTGTTGCATCGAAAATCTAAAGACAGCTAAATGTTAGAATTTTAATAAAGTTTGTAGTCATATTTACTCTACCATCGCTCAAACAGTATTTACTAGCAATCGAATGAAAAGTAGGTTTTTCAGACCACTTTTTTGAACTTTTTGTGACCATTTCATTAAAAAAAATTTTAAAAAATATTTCTTTGTTCCATGATGTAGACATTAACTTCAGCTTTCATATGTATCAGGCAAATATTTTTTTGGACTTGTAATATATGAACTACAGCAGTTTTCCTGAGGCATGTTTTTTCGGATTTTTTTTCTTTCATGCTGAATAACGAGAAAACTAGAAGCTTTAGCTATACATAATGTTCTAAACATATTTTATTGACATTACAAGGTTTCTAGTGATATAAATTTTATTGTAATCGGTTAGATATAAAAAGAGTTATGACGATTTTAGCTTGGAGTGTCAAATTGACACTCCTAGTGCTGATTAGGGTAATGAAATCTAATGCGGATGAGGGTTAATCAAATTTTGAAGAACTATTGAAACGTTTCAAGAGTAAAATTATCGACTTAGAACTAAACCCAAAACCTCGAAATATAAATACCAGGTCCACAATTCTACAACAGATTTTCAAAAAAAGTTCTCAATTGTTGATAGAAGTTTAGTCCCGAATATCGAATTTCAATAAGATAAGACTAAGCTTGCCAGATTGCTCTGCTGTTGCCCAATTTTGTTCAATTTATTTGAAAAGCAAACGAAAATTTGAATTGATTCATTAGAAATAGAATTATGTATATTGCGTCCAAATTTTTTTAGCGAATCTCATTGAATTAATTTGAACGATTTTTAGGAATCTTTAAGCATAATTTATAGTTGACTGATGTGTTTTGATATAAAAACAGATTTTCAAGCTTTTCTTCATGGTTTTTATTAAATAAATTTCATATTTGTGGAAATTTGGGAAAATTACACGAAATAGCACGGCCCGGATACTGGCGGAAAAATATCAGGTAAGCTTTTTTTAGAATAATTCACAATCAGTGATCAGATTTCAGATTCTTTACTTTTTTTTGTTATTAAAATCCAGTTTGGATCATCATTGGAAAAAATAAATTTGATTGAAGTCCTAATTTTAAATTTTAAACCTAAAAGCATTTTCCATATTCGAAACGCATCATTTCGCAATCTAAAAAAAAATACAGCTTTTACACCAATTCAACTTTTAATTCTTTTGCAGAATTGGAACTTAAGATTGTTTCTTAAGGCTGGAACGAGTATCAATTTCTTCTTTTGTCACCCCTCTCCCCCTTCGAAATTTCCCAAAATCCCGATGAGGAGAATAAATAAAGTTTGAAATATTTTATGTTCATTTCGAAAAAAAATCAAATATCCGAAATATTATATATTACAAGGCCAAAATACAAATTTTGAGAGATGGGAGTAATTTCACCATGTGTATTATTGATTTTATTGAATTTTTCGATAAAATATTATTTGATTTATAGGTTTTGAGCAATGATATAGTGTGCAAGTTTGTTGCATACAAGCTTGCGTGCAATTTATTCCAACTGATTGTTTTTCCTTTTTTATTAAATTATACCCCCCCATCGCGATGTTCCAACTTCGAGTGACAACAGAAGATTTTGAAATTCGTTCCGGCCTAATGGTGATCCAGAATTTAAAATACGAAATAGTTTCATCATTCGCAATTTTTATTAAGATTTACAAATTTTAAATAAACAGCTGAAGAAAGAATTCATATTAAAAGCCGAAAATTTAGAATTCAAATAAGAGATATCTGGTTGAGGGTTTTGATACAATTTTCGCTTGTTGTTTCATAATTGAAAGGAATTATCATCTGGAATTTAGATTAAAAAAATCGTTGTCAGATTCAGAATGCATTGATTCATTCATTCATTTATTAATTCAAAAGGTAAAAAATTAAAAAAAAAAGGTACAGCTCGAAGTTAAGTTTTATAATCAAGCTAAACATATCAATGTGAGGATTTTTTTATGGATACTCAATGATCGTAGTTTCATAGTTTTAAAAGAAGATTCAAACTTAAATTTCATTCTAAATCAGAGACAGTTTGAAGGAACAAACCAACAGAAACCAAAAATATGAATTTATATTTGTATTCATTTGAAGACTGCGTTCTTTGAAGAACATGGAATTTTTATTTTTTTTTTTTATTAAAATTAATTCATGTTCTGTCTAAACATTCTACCTTGAATTTTCATAACTCGCCGAAATGCCAAAAATAAATAAGAACAAATTAAATAGAACACACTGTTTTAAATAACGAGCAATTAGTGTCAAGCCCGGGATTTCCTGACCATTCGAAAAAAAATGTATCACATTTAGCAATAAAAATGACAGTTTTTCCTTGATATATGGCTTCGATTGAATCATTTCTTTCTCTGAAATCTGGTTAGAACATTGAATTTATAAAAAATATTTTTGAATTCGAAAACTTAGTTTAGTATTAAAAAAAAGGATAGTTATCTGAAAATTTACGAGATTTGATGAATTACTTGAAGTCTAGCTAACCAATTTCTATCGACAGAGAAAAATTTTCTCTATTAGGTTTTAAATTATTGCAGCAAGAATCAGTCAAGTTTGTCGATCAAAGTCCTATTTGATATTTGGGCCCTGGTTTATAAAAATGCAATTTGAGTTTTAGAGGCTTTAAAAAATTCTGAAATGTTTTGCAATACTGCTAAAAATTTAAAAAATGCCATAAAGATATGGTTTCGTGAAAAAATACTCAATTTCAATATTTCCTGGGATCTAAAGAGTTCCCGGGAAAAGGATTGTCAAATTTTTCGGTTCCTGCGAACGCTTAAATGTCCTGGAAATGGACTCTTACTCAACTCTCCATTTTGTTTACGAGGTTGCAGTGTTCGGCACAAAAGTGCTAATCCGCTAAACGCTAATTGGTCCGTTAACTTTTTGCTAGCGGTTTTATTTTGCCGCTAAGTTGTGATCAAGCTAGCAAATTAGAAAGTTCCGCTTTATTTGGTTCCGCTAATTGAAGACCGCTATCTTAAATATGTATATTTGTTTCAAGCTCATGAAAGATAAGTGATACGTTTTGTCGTAGAATGAATTGAAAAAATCTGTTAATAATTCATTTAGCCTTTGTTTCAAGTTTGAACTAAAATAATAAAAAGATTCACATTTGGTAATGCAAAGAGTGCGCTGCTATAATGTAGACTTAAGAAAACTGGTTAAAGATTTAGCATCGCAATGGACGAAATATGCAATCTTTACTAAATATGTTTGTAAATAAGTTGAATTAAAAGAACTGAGATACAACCATAATCCATGCTAGAAATAATTTTTATTTTGAGTTGCTGTTATAAATATTAGCTAGCTGTGTTTGTATTTTCCGGAGTTAAGAGTGAAAGTGTTATTAACGTTTGTAAATCACTAACTTGGGCCTCAACACAAATGCCACAAGGGTGGCATTAATAGAAGTCATTCATAAAAATCTAATCTATGAAAAAAATGGGGCTAATTTAGCATGAGTTAGCGATTGATTAATTGACTGATTGATTTATTTATAGAGGCTTAAAATATTAAGTTCATTCGCCCTTTATCGAGTTAGCGATTTAATTAGCGGCGCTGATCTTTCAGTTAGCGATGCCTAACACTGCGAGGTTACTTTCGGATACGTCTCTGTTTGTCGAATTGTCTGAATTTTGAATTTCTTTTAATTTATTACCAATAGTAAGATCAATTCATAGACATAATTAGATCATTCAACTATTAAACAGATCATAATCTTTAAAAAATTTAAAAAACTAATTTACATCGTTTTAAACATATCAAGGCTTGTTTTATGTAAATACTAGATACCGAAAAGGAAAATTACTGTTGATGCAGACAAGCAGATAAGTAAGTACATATATTTTCAGAATTTACCAAAGATTTTATATTTGAAGTTTAATATACAACTGAGGTTTTTTTTTTAATTCAAATTCTCATAATTTGAAGTTCCCTGTTCGTGAAAAATTTCAATGAAAAATTTTAAAATTAAAATTTAATAAATTTTAAAACCTGGAGTTTCCATGTGGGAGGCTTTGTAGCCAGCACCGTTCGATCCGATACTAGCGTGCTGCTTATGCGCCACCCTAGAATAGGGACAGCACACCAAGGTTGAGTTGCCCGGCTGAGACTCCCTTCAAGGCGAGTCCATAGAATTACCCGATCGGATAAAGGATCGAACTAGTGGCTTCACCGAATCAGCAACCAAAGAAACTTGAGAATTTCTCGGTCACACCAAAAGAAATAATCTAAAACCTAGAAGAAACCAAAAAAATGCTCGGTACGAGTTCTCTCATACCTGTAATTCGCATCACTGGACTATAATCCCCTCACCACCAGAGGGCGAACGGTCGTGGAAGAGGCTAAATTCAAATTCAACATGGACAAACTCTAAGCGTTGCGCGTAGTAATGTGATTTCTAACATCTCCAATCAAAACACTTCCGGTAGGATTCTAGAAGTATAATACATATATTGTTTCTCGAATTCTTAGTGTATTTAACTCAATATACATTTGTTAGAGTAATGGAAAAGTGTTTAATATTACATTTTCAGTTGGGAGAAGTATAATTTCATTTTGGGAATCTCATTCATTCCAATCCATCGTTTTCTTATTGAATCTTATGCTATACTGTCGTACTCTATCTCCTACCAGTGCGTGCATGTGTATTTCCTATCTACAAATACTATTCTATACCGTGCAAGGCTTGGGCCGTCGACCGCGTTCAGAGGCTGCGGTCGAATTGCTGTACAGCTAAAATTTGAGGGTCGGGCGGATTTCAATAAAATCCGTCACGACTTGAACGAAATTATGTTGTAGGGGTGAACATAAAAATTTCGTAAACGTTTCAAATGAGAAAGGCGATAGATGATTTTGCCGCTTAATTACAATTGAGGCAATTTTTTGTCGTTGGCCATGGACGGCGTTCTATATAGAGAACGAAATAAGAGGGGCAGAGAAATTATTGAATCGACTCACCGAACTTTGTGTGGGATCAAACCTTCTGCCGTATCTCTCTGCTTTCTTGCTCAACCGCTTGTCGGGAGCCGATGACGTCGTTGATCTCCGTTGCTGGGATACCGCCTCTATCGGTATCTTTTCTGCTGCTGTTGAGGCTGCGCTCCTGATCAGCTCGGTTTGACGGGATGGCCGGACAGAAGCGTTGGGTGGTTCCTACGGAAGTCGGAACCAGGATTCGGTCGAGGTGGCGCACGTGGTGTTCAAATCGGGAATGCTGCTTGGTTTAGGACCTAGTTGAGGTAGACCAGGGTGGGCAGTCTCGATGCAATTCTCGGCCGGGGTTTCTCTGCTGGCAGTGGCGCACGTTGTCGGAAGACGCTGTTGGGCGAAATTGGCTGCCTGAATGGCACAAAATTAGCACTTGCACGGGGCACGGTTCTTAATGCACGACTTTACCTAGTTTTCTCTAGTTCGTTGCACGCACAATTCTTGGCCCTAGCTCGCGAGTTTAGCCTGATTGCGGGGCTAAACAAAACAAAAGTAATTTTAATTTTCAAAGTTAAAAACCACACCACTATTTGGTACCTTTAAAAAAAGGAAGAAAATACGGATCGCGATCAAAGCTATCTTCCACTCGCGTTCACTAACCAGATCGAAGTGATTGTAGTATGAACCCTCAGCTCAGGGAAAGCGATCTCGGGCGTTGACCTATAGCGGAAGTACGTTAATCCCGAGTAGTCTTTACAATTTCTTCGGGATTTTGACGATTTCAGTTCGTCGCTCGTTTTTTTGATCGTGATTCGGGCCTTTCTATTACTTTCCCACCCATTCGCAAAACTTTATGGATTCCACCTTGAAAGAAAAAGCTTAGGAATCAACCTTCGATACAAGGTTCGATAAAGGCATCGGATGGATTAATGCAACTTGCATACAACTGACAGAACCGATGCATTCTACACGGTTCGAAAGAATTTAAAATTTAAAGGGTGCGACCGCTACAGCTTTTGAACTACTTTGATTAAGAACATTTGCAACTGAGTTTGAATGTAAACATTTTTTTGTACAGCAATATGACGAAATGACTTCCATCCATTATTGACGGTTTTGATTTTTGAAAATGATTTATGGTTTTTCTTAATGCTTTCGAAAATTTTTTAACCATTTATTAAACATTTGAGAAAAACGAAGTAACGAAAAGGATATTCATCAATGCGGAACAATTTCTTATTTTATCAATTGATTTTCGTTAACAAAACTATGTCTGTTTCTCCTTATTTAAAAACTTCTAGCACATGTTTGCAATTCCTTCGTTTACCTTCGTGAGGATTCCACAAACATTTGCAAAGGTTCTCAAGAAGCATACCTGCATCGATAATATCTGGATAACACTTAAGAAGCAACAAACAAACATTTCTGAACAGTCACTTGAAGAACGACGCCGCGATGCCTTCCGATTTTAAAAAGTTGAAAGTACTTTCACTTATCGATGATTGCTTCTAAATTATGTGGTTTCCTCGGGCCAACTTAATATTCATATGCCTGTTTTCTCAGCCGTAGGATTCAACAGGCGAAGCGAACGAAATATATTACTCCAGTCATCAGTTGAAATTGAAAATGCCACCAGCTAATCAGAACGTCATCACGAAACCGACTCCGAAGCTCGCTTTTCCAAACGGATTTAATGGCAACAGATTTCGACTTCCATTCACTCGTCCCAATCTGTCGCCAGTTGTCGTCAGTCCGCCATCCATCCCTCTTGTGCCGCCCGGGAAACTGCTTGAGGTAAAGCTCCTTTTGAATCCCGATGCGTGTGTACCTACATATTTACTTGTCTTACCTCCAGGGATGTCAGCATCCAGAAGGGAAATTCGAAAGGGAAGGAATTGGATTTTGCCCGGAAGATAGCTACTTGTGAATACCATCAAAAGGCGGGCGGCGACGTCAATATCGCTTTGGCGCTCTCTCTCATTACAGGAATGCTGTTTGCTTTGGCTGGATAATGTGTTCCACAATGACGCTGATCGTTGAAGACCTATCAGCACACCCAACGATGAGACAGCACGTGTGAGTGCGCGAGGGTGGCAATTTTTTTAAATTTCTAAAAACCTATTTTGAACACCCTAATGTAAGTTCAATCAACGATAAACAATAAGTTTGAAGTTTTTACTCTATCGAAGAACTCTACGGCGACCCTCAAACAGTCAAATCCTTAAAATTTAAATAAAGTTTTTGTGGAAAGCTTTATTTTTACATTTAAAAAATTTAAAAAAAAAAATCGGAACACGGTAGGCTGTGCTTGTGAGTGATGGACACGTTTTTTTGGAGCTAAAAAATCATAAAAATTTAAAATCAAGTTTTGAAGAAGAATCAGCTTATTTTCCAATTTGGATTGTCCCCCGGATTTTGCGGAAAGCAGGAACGCCTGGAAAAGCTGAGGCCACCGAATCCAAATGATGCCCACCACATCAAAACGACTCTTCAAGAGACAACTATTTAACCTTAATCTTCAGAAGTGGAACCGAGGGATCCGGAATCGAAAAATACGGATGAGTATCGTTTTTTTTAGTGGGGAAGAGGCAGATCGTTGCCAAAACAATTGCTACTAGCTGGTGATTGATACTTCGATATTTTTTTATAACTTTGGTAGAATAAAATTGAAAAAAAAACTTACCTGAATCTTATTTCAAAGGTAAGATAACATATTTCTATTATTTTCAAATATTTAGTAAGTTTTCTATTACATATTCATAGTTTCAAAATTTTTAGATTACCTTTCAGTTTTATCAGAACATAACACATCTTCATAAATATTGGGTTTATTTTTCATTTTTACGATTTTTTTTCCTTTGAGACCGGTATGAAAATCGGAGGGTACGACCACGCTTCAAATTATAGTAGATATCAAATTGTGATACAAAAGAAGTGAAGAAATTTCAAAGAACCGGAAGTGGCAATTCAAAGGAACCAGGATACTTATATCATGAAGATGATTAATTCACTGCACATCGATCCCATCATTTCAAGTTATTCATGAACTCAGCTAGTAAAAAATATTGGTGGGCCCTTTCCATTTTTATTTGTGTATCTGTGTTATTTTGAAACATTTTTTCGTTCATCAATCCTATTTGCCAGGTAGGATTTCCTTTGAACATAAATAACCCTTCCCTTACCTATCTGAAACAGCGTCTTTAAATGTAGGGTTGTATGAGTTCTCTGCACCTGAAAAGTTTATTTTGCTGTTTCAGACTATCCCATGATTACATTGACTTGACAAGGTGTGCATTAGGGTATCATACTAATCCTCAATAACAACACTTGAAATGAGTATTGAATCTAGGTACTCATTTTGGCATCTTGGGTTGGGCTTGATTATTAGTTTTACCCTGTGTATCAGCCAAGATGTGTGTAGTCACCCAATGCTATGCTCTGCTATGCTGAAAATTTAAAAAAAAATCGGGAAACACTGCCTAATCTACCTTGAGAGAAACCTTAGAGGGATTTTTTATTTGTTTTAAGTCGTTTTACCGTCTTGGTGGCATTCAGCAGTTGGCGAACAATTAATGAAAAACCAACCCGATACAAATGTTTTCGTTGGAACTTATAATAATTTAAGTTGGAAGTATTTTTGAGGGCAGGATATCATACCGTTCACCAAGAGAATGACTTACATGTTTAGATAGTTAGAAAAGCCTCTTAACTTTTCCTAGATTAATTCCATTTGATGGAAAACAACAAGGTACAAGTCTTTTTAAAACAGTGCACTTTTACTTAACAAGATATGTTCAAGCTTGGCTTTTGATGTCTACACTTATTGAAACACCTTACCAAGACTTTTTGTTAATGAAATTCAACAAAACTACCATGTCAATGACAAGGCCCGTGCGAAGAATCCGGCCATGGAGGGTTGAGGTGTTTAAAATTAAAATTTAGCTTTTTACAAATAATAAAAAATTCCAAAAATGCACTAGGTATAAATTAGTAAAGTTAATCTGTTTTCTAAAACTATTTTCTCACTCATGGTCAACACTAAAACACTAAAACATTCAATAAAAGTATTACTTAAGTTTCAAATCAATTCTATTCCCGATAAGTCTTTTAAGAATACTTCAAAATTGGGTTCCTTATTCAGAACTAGAATTTTGCTTGAAAATTAATTTAAGCATTCTAGTTAAAAAATTGGAAATCAAAAGATACTCCCTGAACACCAGGCAATGAATGCGTGTATAAATTACGATAAAAAGCCGAAATTTAAAGCTGTGGACATCCGAATCAATGCACATAAATATGTAGAATGAATAAAGTCAAACACCAGATTTAAAAAGGAATTTAATTCGAATTTATACAAATTTCAGATCTGTTCCAAAATTCACTATGTTTGAATTTTTTTTTTTTTCAAAATGATATTATTATTCACCATTACTTTCTTTATATTAAATAGAAGAATTGAATGAAAATCTCCGCTGAAAATTTCGATTTGAAATGGGAATGCTCATTCAAAACAAAACAAAAAATCAATTTTGATCTTAAATTAATTTATTCAAAACAAATTTTTGATGTTTTAAAGTAGATTTATAAAGTGGAAAAAAAATTTATATCAAGAGTGCCAGTGATCAAAATCAAACATGTAATATTTCATACTGTTCCAATTCTACCAGTAAATTCTACCAGTCTACTTAATATATTCATAATATAACATATTTAATGCATCATTGAAAGCTTACTCTGACTAAGCACAGGTTTGGAAATGAGTGATTTTTTTTAATGATAAATAAGATTATCCTGATAAACTGATAAAAAAAGGAATTTCAAGATAAGTTGTAAAGATTGAAAGCAAATACTTATTTAGTTAACACTGCGCATCAAAATCAGCTTGAAAGTTGTTACTTGGAATCATTTTTCGAACTTTTCATCATGACCGCTAAAGAAAAGTTGATCAAAATAATAAAAATAACTGAAACGTTTATAAATTTTCAAGCGAAGGTAAAGTTCAAAATTGCAAGTTGTGTATATTTTGTCGCCATCAATTTAAATAGTGGGTCCTAGAAATGACAAAAGGTACATGGAGAGTTAGAAAAACCCTCTTGGAGAGTCAGGAAAACCAATAAAGAAGTGAATGAATGGCGTCAAAGTTTTGAAAACATCCTGAAATAACGTTTGAATTTAAGTTTTGATAAGCCTAGGGTCACCAGTGGAAATTCAAACACTGGAAATATTGCCAGGAAATTCTTCGAGAAACGGATTGAAGTAGCACATATTACAGGACTTATTGTTCAGCTTTTGGAAAAGCTTTTCGTGATTTTGACTCTAATCAACAGTAGCTCCGTTATAAACATAAAATCATTTGAAGATGAAACTCAATTTATATAGCTGGTATCCCGTTTCTCCAACCGTACACAAATTGTTAGTGCATGGAGCAGTAGTCATTTAATATTATAAATTACCCATAGGTATGTATTCGGAGGAAGCTGGAGAAACAAGAAACAAAAGTTTACAAAGATTAAAAAAAACACTCCAGGAAGTTTGATCGTATGATTAGACTGGAGGATGTTTTTAAAAAACCCCTCCTGACTTAGATCTGTACTACTTACTATCCAATAGAAAATGTATGAAATATTCAAAATCAGCCTTCCAAAATGCAGCCATCATTTGATCCGTGACCCCTAATGCGTTTTTTTTATTAGTTTCATTACATTCTAGCAATAAGTGTTTTTTTTTCAATGAATTTTATCATAGTTTTTCAAAATAATCATTTTTTTTTCGTTTTTAAAAAAAGTTGTTCAGATCTGCTAAGTATCGTGATGATATAAATGTTACGATGTGAACGGTAACTTCTCACACAGTCAAACATAGTCAACAATAATATAGAAACGAAAAATGGCGATTTTGGTCAAGTTCAAATGGAAATAAAAAGCTTTAGGCAAAAAACACCTTTCCAGTTTTTGGATAAAATGTAGATTAAACATGTTCTTTCAAACAAAACAAAGTTTGGTTTTTTTTATTTGCTCCATTTGAAGTTATGGCTCATACAAAACGGTCATTTTTGAACCCAAAATTAATGATAACTGCGAATCAAAAACAGATATTTGATATCTGTTTGCTACAAAAGATGCGCATAATAATTTGCTCAGTATTTGCCGAACACATGATTTTGATAAGTTCATACCCAACAAATTTATAACAAAAAACTAGTTTTTATAGGACCACCCTAACTTGTAAACGAAAAACCATCATAAAACCTAAACGGTAATAGGTAAACATTCAAAGATGTTGGGAGATGGGAGAACCTTACATACATACATACAATAAAACTTTGGATTTAAAATGTAATAAAATGTGACATTTAAATTTTTTCGAAAGCATTTCCTAATGATCTCAATATGAAAAAAATAAGGGGTGTCCCAGATCAAAGAGCATCACAGAAAAAAATATTTAGAAAATTACTTATTTTACGGATTTTTTTCAAACTTTCAGATAATAAATTTTAAACCATTTGTGATCTCTTGGTATATATGCTTCATTTCAATTCAATCACGTGCAAAACAATATTCGTATCATACTAGATTTGGCGAAACTACACACAAAAGATTTTGCGTAACATCCGAAAGCAGCTTCTTCTATAAAAAAAACAGTTTTTCGTCATTGCTTCCTTAAAACTAAACTCTTGAAATGCTTACAGAGTACCTGCTTAAAAGTAACTTAGTATTTTTCAATGGGTCTTAGTGCTGGTATTTTGGAGGAATTCATATTCTTGGGTACAAAGTTTTTTTTTCTTCATATCACTTCAGGAAATTGAAATGGAGCAGAAGACCGTACTACAGTTTTTTATGGACTTTTAACTGACCAAAGAATGTGAATACTGCTGCAGAGCTTTAAAAGTAATCATCACAGTATCGGATTTTTGTTAAAAACTAACATCATTTTTGGATTATGTTCTATTTATCTGCCAAAAGAGCAGCATTTAAGACGGTTCCGAAAAGACATTCTTGTTAAAAAGTTGGTTGAGTAGTTTTGCAGCTGGAGCCAAAACTGTAATTCTTTCTTTTTGCGATTTTATTTTCTGATTCAGAAGTGTGCTTAAATAACTGTTGAATGCCAGTTACACGTATAAAATACTAAAATAAATATATAAATTTATTTTTTATCAATCTGATTCAATACTATCAAAAATGCAAAAAGCATTGAAAAAACAGTTTTATTCAAGACTTTGTATGGCGTCACTCTGTAGTATCTTAGCAAAGTATACACCCAAAGAAGTGATTGCAAAATTTCAATGCAGCCCAGCGCTAATTCTATGCCAAAAATTTTCGGAAACATGCATTAAACCAAAGATGATATGATTGGAAAAGCACAACTGGCTAAGGACTCTAGCTTTCAAGTCTTAAATCGAATCACTTTCGCTGGCAATCACATCTTATGCCAATGGCGTTGACATATTGAGAAATCATGGTTGGAGTAAAGGCTGAACTTTGGGTGTAGAGATACCGCCTAAAACTATACTCACTCGCTTGTTGATTCTTACTACAAATAAGACGAATGGGTCTCTCTATTGATTGTCAGAACTCTGAAGCAACGTTTTATCACAAATCTCAAAGTTACAGCACGCTTCCGAATTGCTTTCTAACATCTCGTTGAAATTATTGATTTTTTTTAAATTTGCGCAAAATAAATTTGTACTGCATTGTATTTGTATTGTGTTGGAGTGACACTATTTTTTTTTCAAATTTCATAATACGAAGTAACAACAAAAAAAATCGATAAAAAATTTACACTATCAGCAATCTTTGGGTAAATTATCAAGTGAAAATACCAAATTTTCTGTAACGTTTACAAAGTGATGCAATTTGATGTGGAACACTTTTTAAAACAAAAATATTTATTCAAATATTAACATATCCAAAAGATGAAATGAATTTTATTACGTCATATTTTCAGACGTTACTAAATAGACTGTAATTTTCGTAAATGTTACTACCATGTTAAGGGCATATTGTTTTTAAAATGGATCATGAAAATTGCTATTCAGGCACAAAATTGCTAATTTATTTGCTAGAACTGATATTTAAAAAATATTTGAGAGATGATTTTGTCAAATAAAAAAATTCAACTTTTATGCTATGAACTAAAGAATTTTTAATAAACGTTAAGAATCATCCTTTAATAAGGTTTGAATAATGTGACATGACTAAGTCGACTTGGGTTTGGCTTTGTTTTGGTTCAAAATTCATGCATGATTTTTTGCAAAACTTGAAAGTAACATATTCATGTGTGAGTTAATTTGAACAAATATGCCATTTTGTTCTAACAAACAAGCTTAATTCTGCTTTAAACTTCGGACTCGAGCCATCTTATCGTTTTTTTTACGGTTACAAATGAATTCTTTAGTCGGAATTTTCCACAAATATTTCAGTTACGATTTTTATTAAGCCATCTAAACCTTAAGATTACGTTTTATGTATTTAACTGAGAGTTGCATTGATTTTTTATAAGGTTATGTTAAAAATAAGAAATTGGAATCAACATTTCCCATTCTCCTTCATGTGTATCTCTCATATAAAAAAGAAGGAAAATATAATTATTTGAGATTATTAGTATTAAATCGTTTCCTGACTTGAATCATCCATTTATTTTAGTTATTTTTAATATGTGGTCAGGATTTGTTTCGTTTTAAGAGGTTTTTTCACATTTTTTCTCATGGCGTTTAAGGGTCAACTTAAAGTTTTTTTTTTAATTTAGATTAAAATTAGCACAGTTTATTGTTTTGAATAAAATGATCAACTTCAACAATCAAGAGCCTCAAAATTAAATACTTCATAGAGCCGAGGACCACCCTAGTGTGCACTCGCTAAGATCCCCAAAGAATGCCCCGAAAATCTTCCTCCCGGCTGGATGGCTTGGTTGGTGACGCATTTTGGTCCCAAAGTACCGGGAACCGTTATTGGCTGTTTTGCCATAAAACCAATGTGGTGGCTCTTTGAGGACGATCCCTTTCCTAATGAAGGATGATTAAGTTGGAAAATGAAGCTATTCATAGTCGCGGAGGATTATTTTCTTCCGGTGAAGACATCGGAGTCGTCCTGCATTTTCTCTTTGACTAACTGACTGAATGAGTGACTAACTGAATGTCGCTACAGCTCGGAACCGATGCCGCCGACTTCAGTTGAACGATTTCTGCCGGGATTGGCTGACGACCGGCTAAATTTGTTCAGCTGATGAGCTCGTTGAAAGGTAGCAGGATTCCTTTTAACGACTTCCTTCGGCTCGGTGGGATTGTCATTAGGGATGGCGGAATTTGGTAGCGGCGCTGAAATATGAAGCATAATCAATGCTTGATACCTTTACTGGGAAGTTGCTTCTCTTTTGAGAGAAAAAACGAAACAGAACAGTAAACAGTTTGCACAGATGTGAGGCATTTGTATTTTTTAAGCTTTGGTACATTTAAATAGGCTTAATGTGGCGGCACATTATTATTGTAAACAACACAGATGTAGTAAATAACTCATACTCATTCGGAAAGCGAGGAGTATCATAACACTGAGTATATTCATCTTAACTTCCGTTTTGGTTAGGCTTCTCAATATTCAATCGGACAAATTCTTCTATAATTTGGCAAAAACTAAGATTTTTGGTCTAATGACCATGCTAAAAAAATAAATGGAATGCTTTGACGTTTGCTGAAAAACAACTTAACGTGAAACAAAGTGTGAAGAAAAATATACAAAAATCGGAGAATTTTTTTTTCTTTATTTCTCACTATGCTATGGTGTGTGTACTACATTATGCTATTGAATAAGAATATTTGTGCAAGTTTTTGTCATTTTTGTCATTTTTGTCATTTTGTCATTTTTGTCATTTTTGTCATTTTTGTCATTTTTGTCATTTTTGTCATTTTTGTCATTTTTGTCATTTTTGTCATTTTTGTCATTTTTGTCATTTTTGTCATTTTTGTCATTTTTGTCATTTTTGTCATTTTTGTCATTTTTGTCATTTTTGTCATTTTTGTCATTTTTGTCATTTTTGTCATTTTTGTCATTTTTTCATTTTTGTCATTTTTGTCATTTTTGTCATTTTTGTCATTTTTGTCATTTTTGTCATTTTTGTCATTTTTGTCATTTTTGTCATTTTTGTCATTTTTGTCATTTTTGTCATTTTTGTCATTTTTGTCATTTTTGTCATTTTTGTCATTTTTGTCATTTTTGTCATTTTTGTCATTTTTGTCATTTTTGTCATTTTTGTCATTTTTGTCATTTTTGTCATTTTTATCATTTTCGTCATTTTTGTCATTTTGTTATTTTTGTCATTTTTGACATTTTGGAAATGGAATACCTTTTTTAACATGCCTTCTCTCAAATTTTATTCGAATGAAAACTTACTTGAGTACTTTGGACTATTATTTTTTATTCCTTTCTAGTTAACTGTCACTTAACTATGTTTGTAGTACTACATGCTTCAAAATTGCTTAAAACTTAAAACGTTTAACGTTCATCAAGCGGTTACATAATGGGATCGTCTTCATTCGGTATTCCGGATTCATCCTACAGATTACATGCATATAACATTCATATTATGGGAAAGATGAAAAATGTATGTCATTCATGTTGAGTCAAAAAATTCGATATCTGCTTGCTCGCTGCATGTCCTCGCCCCATTCCAAGGAAGCAGTCTTCGTGTTCTCATACAGTTTAGTCCGCCTCGCTTGAATGACGATAAGGGCGAAACCGGAGAAAATGTCAAACCAGTGCGGGGGTGTATCGTTTGCACGTGCCAGCCAGCCAGAGCTTGGCCACCCACCCGGAGATGTGATGTTAGCCCAGATGAGCATCGTCAGAGGTTAGGTGTCAACAGAATGAATCAGAACTTGGTTTTTCGAGGAAAAAGTTTAAAGTCAAAGTGTCTTCTGAGAAAAACTCGGCTTGAACACAAACTGAAACTTAGAAAAAATATCCTTTATTGAACTTTTTTTTATAAAGAGATTTAAAAACTCCGAAAATCTGAAATTATGAAAAATGGACCAATCTAATGGTTTGCCAGTTCCCAATTTACTACTGAGTGGCCCTTTCCTGGGCGAAAATTTTGTATCTTCTGAACCGCGATTGCTGCAGTTTGAAAGCTCATTGTTATGCTAAGAGGTTATCAATGAAAAAGAAATCATCTAATCCGGTTGAAAATACTTGAATTTGAAGAAACACAAAGTATCAAAAGCTTAGAGTGATTCTCTGGGACCAATAAAAGAATAAGACAAACGTAACTTAGTTTTGAAAAATTAAATCAACTGTGAATTATGCTATGATTGAAAATAAGTACTTTTTTTAAACATTTTTAATTCATAAAACAAAATAAATAAAAATAGCTTCATCTTTAAAAATTTTATTAAAAAAAATTTTTTTTTTAACTTTTCAAAACTGAAAACAGCATCAAAAAGTGCTATTTTCAGCAGTGATTTGAGTGTCAAAAATACATTGCACGACCTACTTGATCATATTTTTCAGTCATTGGCATGGTCACTAGACTCTAGAGTGGCCCAAAATTGCACTATGTCTGAGATCCTGGGGGCTCAATCTTCGGATAATAGCTTAGGTTGTAAGAAACAATCTTGTATAGATGCGCGATGTTGTGAAGTGTCACTATGCAGAAGAAATTTTATAAATATAACTTATTGATCAAAAGTTTTTCAATTTTTAATAAGGGAAAAAGCCACAATTATCAACTTTTGGCTAGGAATTGCTTTGAATTATGATGTACATGGCTTTCGAGCAATCTAAGTTCTATATCGTTCTATGATATCGAAAGTTTTCATCTTTTTTATCGATTTTTTATTCTTTTAAACGAACCAGGACAAGTTTCTTGACTATTAATTAATATTGCTCCATCTGGTGATCCAAAAATCGATAGAAATCGACATCTACAATGAGAGATTCTTTTAGGAGTTCATAAAGTGATTATTTTTTAAACTATCATATATTCTAATTAAAAAGGTTATTTTTTAATTAATACGAATCATAGATTCGTAGATTGAATTTTGTATGAAAAATTGACGATTTTCAAATTTCCTGTTTTTTAAATAACGCTGATTTCGCTGAACGGAATTCATAGGGAAGAGTGGGAAAAGTGTGTAGCTAATATCGTAGGCTCATTTGCTACTACGCGACCCCTCAACCCTCCCCTCCTAAATCTTCGCTCTGTCAAGATGAGCATTTTTAACGAGATATTAACGTTTCTTTTTTTCTGACAGAATTTTGAAAATTTGGAATATCACCTCCAGCCAGCTCTAGGACCGCGTCTGTTCCTGAGACTGATTATCATTGATCAAGTTTTTAAGCATCTCTCAGCTGCAGTTTTTGGAAAGTTTCCATTAGCGTGGATTGTTAGATTACTATATTTTGAAAGCTTTTGCGCAAAAAGTAAGTAAAACAAATTTTGCCCATTTTAGAAAACCCAAACTATAGGCTGTGTTCGGCAATAGAGTAAGTTTGCCAAATTGCCCGGTTCTATAAGGACTTTCCCGGATATTTGGTATACAATTTTTTCAGAGTCTGGTCCGGCCCAGGCAACCGATGAAAGATCCTGGATTTAGATTAAGTCAAACAAATACAGATCTAGCAGGTGTTCTTGCCAGTTAATCCAACTGTTTATTTGATTATTTTTCACACAGCTGAAAAAAAAAACGATAAAAAATTTCGGTAGCTTAATCATGCTTTCTTATTAACATTGCTGCCAGTGAACGATTTTTGCAACCCGACCATGGCTCTCACACATTCTTCATTTTTAATCTCGAATAGCTGTGCCGAAAACACATTTTTAACAAATTTCTCCCAAATAACGCAGATAAGCAACAACACAACCACCCGTTCGTTTTTTCTCCTTCCCGAAGCCAGAATCCTGCAGGTTCCTCAGTCAGGGAGCAAGATGAAAAAGCATTCATATTCTGGGGCTGGGGCCAAACTTTTTGTTCATTTCATAACAGTAATAAATGTTTTGTTGTAGAACATTAGTGATAGCTTCCATTATTTCTCGCCGCCAGGAAGCATAAGGCAACGATGCCCGCGCAAGGAAAGGGGGGATGACGGAATGAACATAGTCTAGTTCCAAAAGGATGAAAGCTGGCTAGCAGAAAAGGGAAGGTCGAGCTTGCTGCAAAAACTGGGAAACGGAGACAGCTGCAAAAACATGGATTACACGAAAGGAAACGAATTGCGCAGCAGAGTTGAGAACTTGGTGTGCGGCCATAGGTGGGTGGTTTACGTCCGAAGAAGGGGAAAAACTATCCTCTTCAACATCACCGGTACAGTGTGTTTCGACTAAAAAAGTCCAGTGGAATTAAAAAACTACTCCTACACTACTTGAGAGATTTTTTTTAATTCGATCATAGTCCTTTTACCAAATTTGTGACTTTTTGTCAACGATGCTGTTGACGGTCAGTTCTTCAAAAAAACTCATCCGGTTCAACTGTGTTCAATTTTTGCTCTTGAGCTCAAACATACAGACACAGAATACATATTTTGAATTCTAATTTGAAAATTGAAATCCTGCTTTTGTATTATTATCAAATATACCTTATCCTGATTCAAACCTATTCAAATATTTTTTAATATGTCGGCTTTCAATAGCCGCACACCAGTTCATCGCATTTCCTTATGACAACAATCTTTGCGAAATTAAGTTGCAATCTGCATTTATTTATATTAAAAAAAACATAAACTTTCCGTTTTTATGTATAGATATTTGTGTTTGAAGATTATTTAAGCCAAAAGCAAAAATTTATCGTATATTTTGGCGGAAGCTTTCTAAAGCCGCTCTCGGTTGTTTGAATCGGTATATTGTCTATCCAGAGATTTCATCAGGCAGACATTTTGAATTTGCTGAAATGTGCTTGATTGAAAATGAAAAAACAGATAAAATTTCAATCAATTCCTTGATAAAAAAAATTTTCCTCAAAAGGGTGAAAAGAGGCAAACAGATTACAAAACTGTCCATCTTCAGTAGATGGTTTTTCCTCAATACGTCATTGATGTTCAAAACATTTGAAATGGATTTGTAGTTTTTTATTTTAGGGAAAATTTATTTTTTCTGAAGAGTTCTAAGCTCATTTTATGATTTAGGAAAGTTAGGGCAATGACAATACGTACATTAAGATATGTCTTTACAAAATTGAAGATCCGAATTCGTGAGAAAACATTGATCAAGACAAATATTTTGTTGCTAGGTTCCTCTTAAAAGGTCTTTCATTCTACAGATTAAAAAATTTGGTTGGTTGTTTCGAGTTCAAATTTATTTTATTTTTTACGAAAAACTTCTTAAATTTGTGTCTGTAAGTTGGCAATCAAATTTCGCACAAAAATGAAAAATAAGCTTCAAACTCTTCACAAAAATGAACTTTTCCTGCAACAAATCAACGAAAGTACATTTTAAATGGTTTGAGTATAAAAGACGCATTCAATACTACCTACACCCAAAGAAGATGTTTAAAAATTTCAATGCCGATCGGAGCAAACTTTGTGCGGTGAAATGTGCATTTCGTTGCTTGCCCATTATTAGCAGAAAAACTCGAGCTCTCGGGTAAAATGATGATTTGGCACCAAATATCACCCAAAAACCGCTGAGCCGAATATACATACGTCTCTCCAAAAAGTTGAGCTGAGTATTCTGCCGAACAGGTCGAATATTTATATTTTAAATATTTTAAAAATATGACATGTAAAACAATTCAAATGATCTTCAATAATTCAAAAAATATTCAAAAGTATTGCTAGAAGAGCTCACAACAACCTTTTACTTTTTGTTCCAGTCAAACATCTTAGGTTTTTTCTTGTACTTTTTACTGTAGATCTTACGAAAGAATGCTGACAAGTTTCGGTTTATACTGTGATTATTGTTTATTTCAGATTTTGCTGGATATATCCGGGCTTGTCGAAAAATTCAACAATGTATTCAAAATAAGACAAATATAGATAGGATTTCCAGACACTGCCTAAAAACTTTCCAGAATTGATTAATAAATGAACATTATTTTTTTTTAAATCGATACGATTCGAACGCTGCTAATATGATTCCATGAAAAATTTTAATTTTAAGAAGTTTATATTTACTTTCCTTTTCAGTAGATATATAAACAGATATGTATGTATGTAAATAAGCCACCGTGGGGGCACGGATTCATCGCAGTTTCGCTAACGTATGCGCTTAATTGCATACTTAAGACTAAAAGTACGGCAACTCTCCTCTTGAGTAGATAAATGTTTTGGAATAATGTCTAGATATAATAAACATTTGTCCTATTTTTCCAAATCAGAAATCTTAAAGAAATCTTGTTTCAATTCGACTTTTATCTTTTTCTATATCGAATAAGCCAATTCAAATCGCTTGGAATCTATTTTGACATATTTTGTACCAGATTTCACTGGAATTCACTTTCTTTTTGATAAACAGCCCAGAAGCGGCATATGAATTCTTGAATTCTAGGATAGACGAGAGACCCATACTTGAAAAAGCTTTTATGTAATAAAAAATAATCGACTCAAAATCATGTGGGGCGTATAGATAAAGGTTGGGAAAAAAAATTTCAGCTTATACCAGGCTGGACAAATCTGGGCTATTTTATCTTAAAACCTGGCAAAATCCGGGCATTTATGTTCAAAATTGTGGATCAAAAATTTCCAAGCATTTTTTTTGCAAAAGCCTACATATTTTCAACACAAATTATGAAAAAAAAACCTGAAAAAAATTTTTTTCATCACAATTGATTGGAAGATTATAAAACGTATTTAATGCATTCAAACAACCTTCCCGAGCAGACATTGATGCCTAAATCGATAGCAAACTGAGACCTTATTTAGGTATCTACAGTAAATTGATACCAAAATTTGCTGTACACTTTTTTACGATAGCATAAGTAGGTATCATTGAAATGTCATTTGACAGCAATCTGAGATCAAAATGAGGTAGATATAGCAAACTGAAAGCATAATTTAGTGTAAAATCAAAACGATAGCAAAATTAGGCATCAGCCAGATAACAATAATTTAGAAAATAGTATAGATATGCTGATTATTCGTTGATGATTTTAGTAGCACTGCATATTTTCCTTTATATTGCAGTAATCACATTCTGATTCAGTTCACAGAAAGATTGCTGAATAAAACGAGCACAAATTAACTATACACACAAAATTTTCGAGGCTCAACTTAACAAAAATTAAACATTACTTTCAGTTAACAACATTTGTTTTTAAGTTCTGGGTTAGCACTTTCTCATCGGGTCGAGTAATTGGGATTTGAGTAAAACTAACCCTTTTGCTACTAATTTTAGCTATTTCTGTATAGCATGGACTCAAACCCAGGGGTGCCAGGTGAATTAGTAAAAAATCAGGACACCGCGAAAAAGAATCAGAATTTTTCAGGACGCCACTGAGTTTATTGAAATAATATCCAGCTCTGCTTATGCCGTATTTGTTTTCACCCTGGTGGTCCACCGGTTGTGCACCAAGTGCTGTCAAAGGGTTTTTTTATATGTAGATGACAGCAGTTGGTGCGCAATCGGTTGGCCACCAGATGAAAACAAATACGGCATTAGATTCCTGTAAATGCCTCAATTTGCAGAAGGGAGCAGCTCTCTGGCTGGCTTGTGGTTCATATCGAAAAACGCCATTTAAATATCATCCGAACCGAATATTTCTATCAGCTAGACGAGTTCAACTATTTTATTACAGATTTGTTCCCATATACATATATCTATAAAAATTCTATTATAACTGATATCATCAGTTAGAGCATCAGTACCGGTAAGTGCTATCTCAGGTGTTAACCCGGGACACATTTTCGGTCTTATTTTAGCTTTGGCAGCTCATTTGTGCACTGGCAAGTGCTAAACTGGTTCCCATTTTTGCCACTGGTGACGCATCGATAGGTATTGTTGTTGTTTGTTGCTATTTTCTTTTGTAAATTTTCCCCAGACACTTTAGCACCTGTCAAATCAGGAGCTGGTCGGTATTCATATTTGACTCCTGGCTCGCTTTTTTAACACCCAGGAGCAAGATAACACCTGGTTTGAAACCTTGCGGTGCGCCGTCGAAGTGTCAAAATGGAGTGTTATTATAGCTTTGACACCTGACCGCTGCTGATACTCTTATAATAGGAAAATTAGGACAATTCAGAACATTTACAGAAACAAATTTTCAAAACTCAGGATGGTTTCTCGAAAATCAGGACAAATTCTGGAAAATCAGGACACTTGGCACCTCTGCTCAAATCGCTGTCGTTTTGTCAGTTGTGTTTTGTTTTTATCCGTAAAATGCAATGGAAGCAAAAAAAAATCTGCGGTATTCGCTCGGTAAGTGCATTTTAAAGAAAAACTGAAGTCTAATTTGAAATAAAACATATTTCTTCAGCTAAAAACTGCAGTTGAAAAATGCTTCAGAACGAAGCAGCTGACATCGAGTAGTCCGTTGGCTGCACCAATTAGAAACAACCGGAAAAAACTTCAGACATGTCAGCGAAGTTTCTGGGAATGATGCTGTAGTTGGAAACTATGGAAGTTGTCTTCCGGGAGATCGATCTGACGGAACAGGTAGAAGAAACCAAGACCGGAGAAACCAGTACCGGAAACCTGTACAACGGCTCGAGGTTCCAAACTAATGGCAGTAAGAACCAGTAGCGCCGTTGTCAAGACCGAAAATCGTGTAATAGTTACCTAATGTTTGGTAAGCAGCTAAATACTTTTTAAATAAGCCGAGGAGGAATCCCTTCTTATGATTAGGAAACAATGTGTATATTTTTTGCACATTAATTATCCATCCCTATAACCCTGGGTTGTACGATTCCTACGATCAGTACGGTGTTGGAAAAAAATCCATCTCATGGCGCACCAACAGTTTCGTACGGATTTCCCTGTCACTTCCTGCTGAGATTAAACCTGGTAAGTCCTCAAAATAAATATTTATCTTGTAAAAATGGTAATTATGAGTTGATTAGATGAAATATTTACTTGATGTGAAAAAATAACATCTCCCTTTTACGTAAATTTATTCCAGTAGCCTAATTTTTCGTATGACACGAATACCACAAGGATGGTAAAATGTCACAAATAAAATAAATAGTTTTCGCTTTGTATTTTCCTAAATAAACTGCCAAGCATTTGTACACATATCTTTTGACTTATATGTTAGGCGTTATTAAACTACACAGTCTTATTTATTCTACTTAGATCGCCTTAAATAAGGTTTTCCAGTTGAATATCGAAAAAAGCTTTTAAATTGATTTTATTACAATACGGATTTCAACTTCTCAGGAGTCGTTCGTCCCTAATTTAAAATTAAATAACATATCAGATATTGTTAATACTCTGCTTCTACTACTGATAAACATTTACATTTCCCGGAAAAACTGGTAGTCGATATGGTCAAAAGATAAGACCATTACTGAGTCGTTGCATACCTCTTTTAGTTTCAACTAATTGCCTACTAATATTCACAGTTGTTTTATTTATCTCAAATATGTCTTTTAATTAATGTTATTATTGCAGATTTCAAAAACGGATCCGGGTCCCAAAAAAGAACTGAAACTGGCAAACACATTTTATGAGTTGTGTTTTCAGAATGTAGTGGAAAAATTTTCCGCAAAATTCGATTCTATAGTGGTAAGTTTCGAATAGTATTTTCAATGCAGATAAATAAATGTTAAATTCATTTTTTTTTATTCAGAGTTTGTTATCGATCGATATCGAACAGTTTCAGAGGGTTACTTATCTAACCTCTATAGTTCAAGCAGCTCCGAGCCAAAGGCGTTTACCGATCCACCTCGACGGAAGCGGAAAACCATGCGTTGAGCAAATTGCTCGTGCGGGCGAAATTCAGCTACATTCATGGTAACGTTTAAGCTATGAAAATCACAACAGCTATCTAATCAAGGAAGATCTTCCTCGATCCATAACGATAACGAAAACTACGAAGAACTTGGGTAAAATGAAGTTGTTGTTAAGGGGTGAACAAAATTGCTGGAAAAATTAACACCCCTGGAATTCTACAGGTAAAGCAACAAATAAGTTTTTTTTAAATTTTAAAACACTTACAATGATTTAATGATAACATTTCTGTTTCAGATCACCAGTGATTTACTGATGCATAAATGTGTACTTGTGAACTGACCTAATTCTGCTGATAGAGTATCTGCAAAAATTTAAACCTACGCTGCATGTGTACTATTCGGGGGAGTTTCTTAACCAAATATTATTATCAATTATTATAACCATTAAGTAAGGTACCTAATTCGGTTTTAAACGTTTGAAAACGTATTAGCTACGTAAACGTAGCGTATTAAACTTTCTATTTTACCTTTTTTTAAATTTATTTTTAATCTTTCTATTTAAATGTAATTTAATTTGATTTTTCAAAAAAGGCGAATTGATTTTTTTATTAATGTGTTATCACGATACTCTTTCGCCGCCCCCTTCATCCCACTTGCGAAAAATAATTTTTGTTTGTTTTCATCTGTCAAGGTTTTTTCTACTCCAAAACGTGAATTATAATTTTGGAATCGAAAATGACATTCTTATATTTTCAAATCCATTTCAATTTTTCTTATATTTTCAAATCAAACGCAAATAATATTGTTTTTGAATAAATGTGCTAGAAAGTCTTGGTGGTAACAATAATGAAAAACCTTGCCCTCTCGCAGAATGAAATTATGCTAATTTTTTAGAAGTTTAGGTACTAAGTAAAGAAAATAATACAAAATAGGCAATTGATTATACATCTGAAACTTTAAATGAATTTTTCTCAAAACAGAAGTCTCGGCGTGTTGGCCATTTTCAAAAATCGACACCTATATTTTTTGAAATAGGTACTTATGGTTATCATTATATACATTTAGGCGTTTACAATGTGCGGTATACGCTTGAGCATTATGAACACCTATTTGACTTACAGTTGCATAATTTAAGGCGATTTCATAAACACCAATATGTCTCATGAATTCGTAACCAACGTTGCTTGCATAGCTGAAGGCGATAATGATAACCTCGATCAAACTTTTCGAACAAAATTTTCGCAAACTTTGCTATCACGCCTTTAGTGTCTTATTTGCTTTCGTTTTGCTTGACATAAGATGGTACACAGCAAGACTGAGAGCAAAATTTTCATACGCAAACAGCATCGGAATACCAAATTTTGCTTAATCTGAGGCCTAAACGGTACCTCGTTTTTAGAAAAAAAAAAAAAATAAAAATTGAGAGCATATTGTTGTCTAATTTTGCTGTAACCAAAAATTATTTGATATCTTATATTGGCATCATTGTGCTATCCAAGCTCTCAAAAAACGAGGTGTAATTTGGGTCTCAGTTTTAGCAAAATTTGGTATCAATTTGCTAACCAAGTATGAAAATTTGTGCTCTCATTTTTGCTGTGTACCACCTTATGTCCAGCAAAACTTGATTGTCAATTCTTTCAAACTTTTATAAGCTTCTGATTTTATTCGAGTTTTGTCCCCTCTCAAGAAAGGAAAACGCCCAACAATATTTTAAATAATTATATGTACTTCAAAACAAAGAATCCTGCCAAATTTGATCAAAACCGAATGAAAATTTTTAGAGTTCTGTCATATTTTATATGGTTTCAACAAAAGTAGGGGATTTTAATCAGAGGATCGAGCTGAAGAGAGAAGATACACTAATGATTACGCAAGTTGTTCAGCCAATAAATGATATTGTGTTTAATTGTGTTAAATTGTGCCGAAAAATGAATAAATTTCAGTTAAAATGAGAGAAACCAGTGCTCAGAGTAAGAGAGAAAAATTAGGTCCATTGTAGCATATTGTGTCAAAAATGTGGAACTTTTATCATTACCATTCCAAATACAAAGAATTCTCTCTGTATCGATGTCCACCGATATCAAATTCAATACAATATATCATCTCAATTCGTTGAAACTTTTCATGCAATAAAATATCTTATCTCTGGATGAAGAAAGTTTGTTAATTTTTTTATGGAAATTGCTGAATTTTACATCGAAGCCTCCCTTCTTTAAGTCAAGGTGGTTTTTTTTTTTTTTATTGTAGCGGCCCACCACACTCCCCCACACCAAAAGGCTCAATTGAGCCCCCTGGTAATGGACGCTACTGTTCTCAGCATGTCTGGCAGCAATGAATAATAAAAGTTAACGCGAGCAAATTTTAATCATGCTGAGAACACAAAATTGTTTAATGTCGTGCGAGGAAATGTATTATTTAACTAAATTGACAACAATATGAATCTCAATGGAAAATAATTGCCTTTGAAGAGATTCATTATACTATATTTACTATTACACTAATTATATTTACTAATTTTATCAAGTTATGTTCAATAATTTAATAAGATAAAAATACAAACTACAATTTTTTAAAGAATAATAATATTAGAAATTAACGCTACAAATATGCAAAAGGTAAGCAAAACAAAGACTGGTTGATGATCGACTGTTTTAATGGTTCAATTTTTCTTTCAAAAGCTGTATCACTTTGGTTTTGAACATGGAACGATTGGTTATGTTTTTAATATCAGTTGGTAAGGTGTTGTATTTAGTAGGTCCAATAAACGAAATTCTTTTTTGCCCTAATGATGTTGTGGATCGGCTTCGTTGCAAGAAATCTGACTGGCGAGTGTTATGAGTTCGCAACCCCGTAGTAAAATGGAGGTTTTGAATATTTTCAATTGAGTGTAGATTATCATAGACATATACAACAGTTTGCAAATCACAGAGTTCAGATATTGGAAGAACGTTATGCGTTCTTAAAGAGTAAAGCTGAAGGGTAGGGAATAACAAAGGGAGCTTTAAGATGTTTTTCAAGCATCTATTCTGGAGCGTTTGAAGTTTCTGTAAGTGAGACAAAGAAGCTCTTCCCCATATCATAACAAGGTAGTTCAAATGAGAGTGAATAAACGCAAAATAAAATTTAAAGAGAACATGTTGGGGAACAAAATTTCTCAGTTTCCAAAGAACACCGCAAAGAGGAGTAATTTTTTTTTCCAGGTGTTAAATGAATTAAAACCATTGTATGGAAATTTCATGTTTATGAACTTTTACGCCTTCCATATTGTTTTTGGTTATTTTAACAGTCATAAAAATAATAAAAACTTTGAAAGCGTAACATTTAGTAATGAATTTGCGCAACGAGTTTAAATTTTATATGAAATCTTGTGTTGAAACACACAATTTAGCTTTCAATAATCACCAGAGATATACTGAAAATTACAAAAAAAATTGGCTTTGAATTATAAATATTCCTTGGTTTTTGCAGAACATTTCATGGGTACAATCAACAATTCTAACTTTTACCCTTGAAAAGCTATTCTGTGTGATACATAAAAATAATCAAAATATATTTTTTTATTCAAGCATTTTCGACTGGTTGAGAAGATAGGGGCATAACGAGCACCCGGGGTATATTAAGCACTTAACTTTTCCATGAAAGTACGAATTTTCTCAAATAAAACTTCATGAGGAACAGATTTGTAGATCCTATTAGGATATATTAACAGTTTTACACGAACACCATCTTAGCAGGAGGCCTCAGCCCTAACCTCAAACCATGGGAGAACAGAATCGATTTTTGAGAAGGGCGCATGATAAACGCGTTTTTCCGGTACTCATATCGACAAATTCGCCCTGTGGAAAAACGATACACGGTGTTCGTGTTTTGATTTTTTTTGGGCGTTCAGGGTTGCCAAGTACATTGAGATTTTGAAAATGATTATACTTTTTAATTGCATTTTTATTGAAAAACCTTTTCATAAGTACTGAGAATTTGCAATATTCCCGTAGATTTCTAGAAAAAAATGAAATGCAATTAAATGCATAGAAATTGATTGCAACATTTATCTGAACGGAATAACAACTGCCTGTATCGCACACTAAAACTATATAGCAAATTATGTGGATTTGTTTTTAACCTTCCCATGCCGTTCGGGTCAATATGACCCGAAGCGCACATTTAAAATCTCTTTATCGTCATTCCAATATACTGAAGAACTTGGAATTTTGACAGACAAAGTATGTTCTATGAAAATAATGATCAAATTAACGTCAAAAAATTGAAATTTGAGTTTTGAAAATTTGATGATTTTTCGGACTTTTTACTTTCTAAACCAGTTTCTGATAACTTGGTAATACATATCGACTTTATTTTAAAATTTTGAGTAATAAGAACAAGTTACCTACACAATGAATATAATATCATCAAAATCGGTTAACATTTACAGCCAGGAGAACGAAATCAAACTACAACTCAAATTTCCCCGAAACGGATATTTTGCGAACGGCATGGGAAGGTTAATAATCAGAGCATGCAGGAGATTATTTTCAAAGCCAACATAAACGGGCTTTCATTAAATTACTTTTTCTGTAACAGTTAATGATTTGGCATTCGTTTAGAAGATAGAAACAAATTTTGAATCTATCAAGCAGTATATGAAAACAAATTTCAGATGTTTTAAATATTATAATTAGTTGAAATCAAACAAATACTGATTTTAGTAACGCACCTAGCATCACTGGTGAGGCCGCCAGCAAATCAAAGTTTGAGGTTATGGCTGAGGCAAATTTTTGGCCAATACTATCGTCCGTATAAACCCTTATAGTATTATTTTTCGGCAAACAAAGATATCCCCTTATCATCTTTTTAGTAATATCAAAAAAAAAAACAACTACAAGGTTCTCATGTGACAAAAATATTATATTTTTGAGCACCGGAAAATAAGCTCTCATGAGCGATAAATCGTCTTGATCTTTAATTTACGCACAGCAGCATGATGTAAACATTGTTCCTCAATTTTCACCATTATTAAATTTTTTATTTTTCATTATAATGAATTTTAATACGCGTCTTTACTTTAACTTGTTGACTCGGGCGGTATCAAGCACAATTGATTGGGACACGATGAGCGTTTTCTGCCGTAGTATCTAGCAGCAAATTCTATTCGATGAAGTCAACTGAATTTTAGAGCCACAGCTTAGCTAGTTTACATTCGACGATTTAGGCTATTGCTAAGGTGTCGGAGAGGTAATCAAAAGACTCGAGTTCGATTCCTGGTCGATGTGATCTTTTGATTTTATTTACCATTCATGATCGATTATTTTGATGAAAGCATCAGAAACATAATGTATGAGTGCAAATGTGACTATAATTTTTTTTTTATAAAATACTTAGCTTCTTCTCATGTTAACCAAAAATAAAGCTTAGGAGTAGGCAAAAAATTATTTCAAGCTTATTTGAATTTCCTGGGTGATTTACTACGCAAAAAAGCTAGCATAGATTTTAAAAATATATGTACCTACATATATTGTGAAATAAAACATGGTTTGAATGTGTTTACGAAATTTAAGCTAAAGATCTTTTTCGATTAGTTTTAGACGTTTCCATCATATTGAAAACTGAAAACGAATAAATATTTTTTCAATGGGTCGATAGTTGAAAAATAATTCTATGACAAATAAACTTTTAAATGCTATATTTTCAAAGCAATGAAAAACACTTTTCTTTTGTAAGATAATGTTTCTAATGGGATTGGTTGATTCTAAGAGTTCCAATCTACCGAAGTAATTGCTTTTCCCTTATTGATATCACTAAATGGTCAGCCGTTTATCATAGAAGTAGAAAAAAGTGAAAATTCTCAAATGGAAGATACTATCATTTTTGCAGAATGCATTTAGATTTGTATTCAAAATGCTCATCAACCGAATATTGATAGACAAATTTTAATACAACGTTCATTACATCAAGGAATTTCATTCCTTTCCACATTTTACACACACTGTACGTTTCTCTCTTCCGGTGTCTCTCCGTTACTTGCTTCTAGAGTAAAAATCTTTTTGTTGGATACAAAACTTTCATCATATTTCATTGGTTTTGGGGCCAGCCAGCAGAGTTTCCGGCCAGCAGCTGTCGGGTATGTGGGGATGCTGCCAGTTTTTTTTTTCCTTCCTTTTTCCCCACTCTTGCTTCTTTGTCATTGAAAATGGAAGACTACTCGTAAAACTCGACTAGACTTCATGTACTCGCTGCCGGGATTCTTTTGTTAAATCTGAAAACTAATTCTCGTGTTCTGACAACGAAAAAGCTTCCACTCAAATAGAATCGTTGAAAAATGAAAGTACTTTGCTCTGTAATTGAACATATGTTTCCGCATTATGATGCTGTCTAATGTGTACGGTACAGCCAGCGTCGAGTATTGACACTTACAAATTTATGTTATTCGTAACTGGCGACGACCCGTGCTCTACGACTTTCGCCAGAATGTTCCTTCCTTTTTCACGATGTTTCGTGGGATTTGTTTCCTTTTCGTGCCATTTCCTGGAGCTCATTCAACAACTTCCGCTTTTGAAACCCAGGGAGGGAAAACTTTACCGAACGGAAGTTTTGAATTATTTTCTTTGCTGTCGAGATTTTTTCAGCTCCAGTATCGTAGCCTAGTTTTAGAAATCGGCCCGTTTGCTGGACGGGAAAAACAAATTGACTGACTGACTTGGTATGCTGACAGTTATTAGAGCCCCGTAAGGACAAATAAAAGTAGGGAAGGCGCGCGAGAAAGCGCAGAAAGACGATGAAAATGGTTTGGGTTTGGCGATGTACTTTTCCGAAACCGTGCCGGTGACAAATGAGATTTGGAAAACTTTTACATCGACCGATCGGAAATTAGATTTTAAAATGTAATGTGAGAGACATTCGCTGAAATCAGAAGCTATTTGGGAAAATAATTGCTTGCTTTCAGCATCGATACTATTCTTCGGAATCGTTTTAAGTTTTTTTTTTTAATTTCTTCCTGGAACGATTTAATGAAGCGACGAAATAATCACCAATTGGTTGTCAGTTATACGATACAAGGGCTTTTTTTTATCTAAATAGGGTATTCAAAAGAGAAAAATATTCATTCAACTGATACATCAAAGAGCGATAAGAAACGATTGGTAAAGATAGAATTTGACAAAAATGACAAAAATGACAAAAGTGACTAAAATGAAAAAAGTGACAAATATGACAAAAATGACAAAAATGACAAAAATGACAAAAATGACAAAAATGACTAAAATGACAAAAATGACAAAAATGACAAAAATGACAAAAATGACAAAAATGACAAAAATGACAAAAATGACAAAAATGACAAAAATGACAAAAATGACAAAAATGACAAAAATGACAAAAATGACAAAAATGACAAAAATGACAAAAATGACAAAAATGACAAAAATGACAAAAATGACAAAAATGACAAAAATGACAAAAATGACAAAAATGACAAAAATGACAAAAATGACAAAAATGACAAAAATGACAAAAATGACAAAAATGACAAAAATGACAAAAATGACAAAAATGACAAAAATGACAAAAATGACAAAAATGACAAAAATGACAAAAATGACAAAAATGACAAAAATGACAAAAATGACAAAAATGACAAAAATGACAAAAATGACAAAAATGACAAAAATGACAAAAATGACAAAAATGACAAAAATGACAAAAATGACAAAAATGACAAAAATGACAAAAATGACAAAAATGACAAAAATGACAAAAATGACAAAAATGACAAAAATGACAAAAATGACAAAAATGACAAAAATGACAAAAATGACAAAAATGACAAAAATGACAAAAATGACAAAAATGACAAAAATGACAAAAATGACAAAAATGACAAAAATGACAAAAATGACAAAAATGACAAAAATGACAAAAATGACAAAAATGACAAAAATGACAAAAATGACAAAAATGACAAAAATGACAAAAATGACAAAAATGACAAAAATGACAAAAATGACAAAAATGACAAAAATGACAAAAATGACAAAAATGACAAAAATGACAAAAATGACAAAAATGACAAAAATGACAAAAATGACAAAAATGACAAAAATGACAAAAATGACAAAAATGACAAAAATGACAAAAATGACAAAAATGACAAAAATGACAAAAATGACAAAAATGACAAAAATGACAAAAATGACAAAAATGACAAAAATGACAAAAATGACAAAAATGACAAAAATGACAAAAATGACAAAAATGACAAAAATGACAAAAATGACAAAAATGACAAAAATGACAAAAATGACAAAAATGACAAAAATGACAAAAATGACAAAAATGACAAAAATGACAAAAATGACAAAAATGACAAAAATGACAAAAATGACAAAAATGACAAAAATGACAAAAATGACAAAAATGACAAAAATGACAAAAATGACAAAAATGACAAAAATGACAAAAATGACAAAAATGACAAAAATGACAAAAATGACAAAAATGACAAAAATGACAAAAATGACAAAAATGACAAAAATGACAAAAATGACAAAAATGACAAAAATGACAAAAATGACAAAAATGACAAAAATGACAAAAATGACAAAAATGACAAAAATGACAAAAATGACAAAAATGACAAAAATGACAAAAATGACAAAAATGACAAAAATGACAAAAATGACAAAAATGACAAAAATGACAAAAATGACAAAAATGACAAAAATGACAAAAATGACAAAAATGACAAAAATGACAAAAATGACAAAAATGACAAAAATGACAAAAATGACAAAAATGACAAAAATGACAAAAATGACAAAAATGACAAAAATGACAAAAATGACAAAAATGACAAAAATGACAAAAATGACAAAAATGACAAAAATGACAAAAATGACAAAAATGACAAAAATGACAAAAATGACAAAAATGACAAAAATGACAAAAATGACAAAAATGACAAAAATGACAAAAATGACAAAAATGACAAAAATGACAAAAATGACAAAAATGACAAAAATGACAAAAATGACAAAAATGACAAAAATGACAAAAATGACAAAAATGACAAAAATGACAAAAATGACAAAAATGACAAAAATGACAAAAATGACAAAAATGACAAAAATGACAAAAATGACAAAAATGACAAAAATGACAAAAATGACAAAAATGACAAAAATGACAAAAATGACAAAAATGACAAAAATGACAAAAATGACAAAAATGACAAAAATGACAAAAATGACAAAAATGACAAAAATGACAAAAATGACAAAAATGACAAAAATGACAAAAATGACAAAAATGACAAAAATGACAAAAATGACAAAAATGACAAAAATGACAAAAATGACAAAAATGACAAAAATGACAAAAATGACAAAAATGACAAAAATGACAAAAATGACAAAAATGACAAAAATGACAAAAATGACAAAAATGACAAAAATGACAAAAATTACAAAAATGACAAAAATGACAAAAATGACAAAAATTACAAAAATTACAAAGATGACCTCCAATAATGAAAAATATGAGGAAAAAAATACAAAAATAACAAATATAATAAATATTTCAAAAATGGTTTCCAAAAAGGGAAAACTAATAAGCGATTTTTCTTTATTAAACGCTTGTAGTTATAGATTACATTCAGTTGTTCCAAGTTTATGGTTTTAACTAAATCTTCATTTTTTTTTTTAATTTTTTTTAATTTGATTTTATTTGCTGATAAGGTGTTTTATGCAATACCAAAAATTTATTTTTTAAAAAGTTGCTTTTCTTAAAATTAGAAATAATTCAACCAATTTTTTGGAAGTATATTTGATTATGAATTAATTTTTTTTTCATTATGGGAAGAGTTTTTCAATTGAATCATTTCGTTATCAAATTTGATTTGAAAACATACAAAATTTAGTGAATTTACATGAAATTGATTAAGAAGATTGAAATAAATTATCAAGAAAATCCTCTTTAAAACATGAAAAGATGTTTCAACAAAATCATATTTAATTTTATCTCATCTATGACCAATATGGAGCAAACCAATAATGTTGGTGTTGTATGGGAGCATCCACTCAAGTTGGAAGAGAATTTTATATCTGTAAATCATCTCATTACATGAATGAAAATTTGCAAAAATATCGTTGGTGGTAAAAAAAACTCATTTAAAAACCGTACTTTTTCACAAGCACAATTTGGCTTCTATTGGTTTTTGCTGAAGAGAGATTTCACGTCAAATTGACAAGATGTTGACATGACCCTCTCAGAATTCAATGATACTTTGTTGGCATAAAGATTGTACCTAGCAAAGCAATTGGCATACTAAGATATCCCAATTATTATGAAGACTAACATTTGAAAAGGGCCAAACTTTTCAGGCCAAAATTTCAGAAACATTTGGAGCTCGAAAAATATAATTCCTTTCTAAATGTGGTTCATGAGAGAGTTTTGGAAAAACTATTGAATTTAAAAACAATATTGATTTTTTTTTAAATTCTACACAAAAAAATGTATCTTATATCTAAAACTCATTTCAACAAAAAATGCCATCTTTGAATTTAATGAAAGTTTTTATTAGCCGGGTAATGATAAGGCCTACAAGTCATCCATACATTGCAACTTTTTATTGATTTTGGATGATATTTTCGGTGAAAGTTAAGTTAAATCAAAAAAAAATCTTTCCGTTTCGACTTACTGTTTTGCTTCGGCTATCTTCAGAAAAACTGTATTTAAAAAACTTGAAAACAAAAATTAAAATGCAAGTTTTAAACAATTTTCTATCACTTGGTGACGCCGTGAAGTCGGTTGCTGTCGTCGTATTTGGGGTCGTCGATTTTGTTTTTTTTTTGTTTTCGTTCACCTCTGTCTTTTTTCGTCGCTTTTAATTTTTTTTATTTTGAACAGTATATTTAATAGATCTCGATAGCGTCTTGTTTTTTGTTTACTGTATTTCCTTTTTTTAGTATTAGGTATGGTTAATGTTTCAGCAGTCTTTCTTTTTCATTCTTGGTTCGCTCTCTCTGAAATATAAACCTTTCCAAAATCAAATTTGTGGTTTTGTTCATGAGCATGTTGTGTCAGTCCTGTGGCCCTGGAGTTTTGTTTAAGACTTTGTTTATGTTTTTATTTTGGGTTTTTTAATCCGTTTTTCCAGTGTTCGCGATGTTTGGCCACAATAACTTGTGCATATTTAAAGGAAAAAAGCTTTTCCTACTTAAAATTTCCATGATTTTGTTTGAAAATCTTCTCCTTTATTTTTTCAGAGTAGATTTCCTACCTTTAATTTAAAAACTGCTTCGTTGAATTGATTGTACTAATTTCAAAGAAATATGAGCATCAATTGTTATAATTGATGGTAAAAGAAAAAAAAATCTTCAAATTCAATTTTTTTTTTGAGATTTTGAATTTTAGTTTTTAAAATGCATTTTATCTCAATGTAGAATTTTAAATATTTTTTGAAGAAATTTTTTTTAGGAATTCAATCATTTTTCCAAAGCTCTTCAGTAGACCACATTTGTGTAGGAATTGTAATTTCAGAACTCAAGGTTTTTAAAATTACTTTCCTGGAAGGTTGGTCCTTTTCAAAAGTTAGTCTAGATATTTTTTGGGAAAACTAAGTATATCAAGTTCCCTAATTACGTGAGAACTATACACACACAAAGATTCATTCAATTCTGAGAGGGTCTTGCCAGATACTGTTTCAAGTTGTCGCGAAATTCGTTTGAAATCGATTCCGCAGCACTTAATTGTCGAATTATTAAAATTAGCAAGTAAGTACTAAAATTGAAAGTTAATAAATTTCAAAGTTTGTGAAAAAGTCAACGCTTTGTTTTTTTTGTTTTTTTCATTTTTCTGTTTTATTGAAAGATTCATGCAAAGACTGAATAACCTTCTTCTCAGCTTTGATAAAAGAACTTAAAAGTGTGGATATATAACTTAATTTTCAACTGAATGATATGCTATACAGCTTTTGAGCAGGGCTCAGTTTGCTCTTAAGAGACTGTTTTATGATACTTTTGTTTACTTAGGAATATGGTAAATCTGTATAGGATTCTCCACTCCTTCAATTCGGAGGTTTCTGAAACAACTATAAAAACCATCCCCGGACCTGAAAACGATATAGGGGAGAGGCGGGCTATATGCGCATATTAAGGAAAGCACTCATTTTCTCCCATATTCCAATAGATAGGAGTCTGAAAACTTTATGCACATGAGCGGACATCTATTTTCTATACGTAAGAGTAATTTTTCTGTTAAAATCTCTTACAGTTTTTGTGAAAATAATTTTATAATAAAAGAAGTCAAAATAGCCGATTTTCGAAACCGGCGGGCTAAATGCGCATATTTATGTTGTAAGCTATATTTCATTAACACTTGCAATATTTTGAAATTATTTAATTGAAAATGGTAGAAACGGATGTTAAGCATACGTCAAGGGTAAAATTTTGGTGAAATTTTTTTTATCACTAGTACTTTTGCATGAAACATAGTTAAGTATGCCATATGGTCATATTTCATGGTAATATTTTGTTCATATTGTATTTTTATCGGATCAGTATGAAATTCTTCTTTTTTCGCTGTAAGATCGTGATTTGAGCGTAGATTTAATGTTTAAATGATAGAAATTAAAAAAATTATAAGAATAATCTATTTTTCTTGATATAGGCATTTAACCTGCCTTGATATGGGCATTCAGAACCTGTCTCTTATTCCAATATTTTATCATCTACAACTTTACCAAAAGCTTCAATTTGTTGAATTTCCGATTTCCAGATGAATAAGAAAGAAAAGCCGTTAAAATTTTTGTTCACAGAACCTGTACGCTTAATAACTAAAGTTCAATATATTATAACAAAACTGACAAAAATCTTGTTTGAATTTTTAAATTTTTTCGACTTTATATAACAATTTAATTTTTTCATGCCATGTGTTAAAAGCGTATTACCCTCAAACTGCACTGATTAGATATGATGAATCTCTAGCCATATCGTCTATCGGCTGTATGCGCATTTTACCCAACATGCGCATTTAGGAACACTTCCCCCTATATAAGATTTCACGATGTTTGGTGAAGTAGTTTGTTAGTTTTTTTTTTAACAGACGGACAGACAGGCAAACATTTTTTTTTTCATCTATTTAGATTACGAAAATCATTTTCCATTTTCCATCATTCACCATGAATAACATAAATTTAAGTAAATTTTTGGAAATTTAATGTAGCAAATTATAAATTATGGTTTTTACTGTCAATTCAAGTACCTGATTCCTGCAAAGTAAACTTTCGTGGCATTCATTGAACAAATCATATTTTCCAATGTATCAAAAAAGGTTTGTTTACCATAATACAGATTATTCCGAAAATCCTGTCAAATTATCGGAAATGGTTTTGATGCTTTGCTTTTTGTTGGGAGCTCTAAATTGCTCATGTTCGGACGAATGGAGTAAGAAAATTGCTCTTCCCTGTTATCGTAACCATTCCAATAAAGCACTCAAAGCATTCTTGCACTTTCATTGAATTTTTCAAGACGCTAGATAAACTTATTAAGTTCTTCGATCGCTTTTCTCCAGCTGTCTCTCTCGTTCTCTCTCTCTATCTGACTATCCGTCTTCCTTTCAGTTGAACAGCTTTACGATGCCGCTCATCCTTCCATCAACGTTTCCAATTCAATCAAGCTCTTACCGACTTCTCGGAATGTGTTCTCGCAGTGCACCTTAGCATCCTCATGTAGAGGGAAGTTTCTTCCGAGCTCTCGTCTAGCTCTGGCTTGGTCGTATTTGCGCTTTTCCGGAATTAATAACACGACATCCATCTATCTAACTCGTCTATGTCGCCCCACTTTGGCATAGCATTTTCCGTGAAGCACAACACAAACACTATTGTCGAGTCGATTGTCGTCGTAAATGGATTCGCATAGATATAAAATCATTTCCTGACACTTGAACCGTTGCGAAGATATTGCTCATTCTAGCATCTCCGATATCTCTTGCTCTCAGTGCTCTTGGCATAAATAAGGTTACAGCGTGTCCGTTTTGCCCGATCTTTACCATCGTTTCGATGATATTAGCGCCGAAATTCACATATGAAGCCATGTCAGCTGGAATCGGAACAAATTTTTTTTCCCGAATGATGCTGCCAAGGATGACATTTTTCAAGCAAAAGAATCCCGAAATTTTCACCATCACTTTTCTCCGACACCAAACAGATCACGCAAGATGTGAAGTGCAGCCGCTTCATGTCGTCTCTCCGGCTTTTTTCTTATGCCATGTTTGGCACCAAGGCGAAAGAATGAAGAAGAACGCCCTTACACAAGAAAAAAAGCCTTTTTCGTTTTTGCCTGTCGCTCTTTTCTTTTAATTTAAAACTTTTTCCATTTCAACATCTTTATTACATCCGAGTGTTTCCAGGCACAGTGAAAGCTTTATCGCTTTATTTCTCCAAATAAAATCATGATATCACACCGGAGTGATTTGGTGATGTTGGCTTGGCGTCAGCATCGAGAGTTACGATTTTGTTCTGCAATGCGCGGTGAAATGTTTCTGTTGGCTTTAAGTAGAAGACGGCATCATTTGCAAATTTTCTGGAACATGGTTCTGAAGGGATTAAGTAAATGATATCATTCATTAACAATAAAAAAAAAATTTCAATGCAGATTATTTTGAGAAAATTAATAACGCAGCATTTCGGGTTCAATGATACAGGTGGATGTGAGTAGTCAATCAAACTAACTAACTAACTAACTAACTAAGTTTTTTTTTTCAAAAAAAGGGTTTTTTTGTGCAAAATATTTTCGAAAACTGAACCATGATAACCGTGGTTTTTTTTCCAAAACTTTGAGAGATAATTATTATTATAATTATAATAATAAACTGTTATATCGAACTCCGTCAATCGGTAAGTATATTATCTAAATTGGTAAGTTTATTAAAACAATTATTTTTTTTACCCGAAAAAATAATTATTAAAAAATTAAAACTTTTATGGTAGCACTTAATCATGATTCATGTTATTGATAGAAAAGATTCAAATTTATTTAAACCTCGAAGCCTGCAAGATGCTGTGGTGTATATCTACATGAAAAAATATTTTAAGGTTCCTTTTACTAACAAATCCTTGAATTTGTAGCTTAGCACAAGAACAACATCTTTGACTTTTTCCCAGGCGGGAAAATCCCACAAAAACGAATAATTTCTAGCATGAGCTCATTAAAGGTTCAGTTAAAAGACCACCGTATATTTATTATTTTGATTCCTGGATATTGACATGAAGTTCGATTTATTTTTTCATCTCCCAGACGAAACAGACAGAAAAATTGATCTTCTTTATCACTTCCCTAATCAAAAGATTCGGAGTGCACTTGTACAAACTTGATCAAACTCTCTATGATTAATGCTTTTTTCATATTTCAGCTAGCTTCTAGAACTTAAAGGTTTACTGTACCGATTGCACCTCATAAACTTTTGTAGAAAAATCGATATTGAGATGTTGGGAAATCCCCAACTGCGACTTTCTGAGCAGTTTCAACCATAAAATTTTTTTTTTCCATAAAAACAGTGTTGATTTTTTTCGAGCCTAATTTTTATCGGAAACCGGTTATATTACAAAGTTTTGTTGGATATGTTCTTTTGAAATATTCTTGTGTGTCACATTATTTCTCTTAAAGCAAACGAATTCCTACAACAAATTTAAAGATTTGTAAAAAATCACAAAATTACAAATAAAATATATTTTGAATTTGAAGCATACTTCAACAGACGCTCATATTTTCAAAATCTTAAACAACAGCAAGGAAGCTACGTTAAGGCCGTAGTAAAAACTGATTTACAGGGGGGTTTTGTAACCTATTTTTAACTATTTCATTATTGATTTTGAAGATCTTTTAAATATGTAATTTTTGGTGTCAAATAGAAACTTTAGAAAAATATTTAAAATTTTTCAAATGACGATAAGTATTTGTTATAGGAATCCTTAAGAAGCAAAATAGGATACTTATTTTCCTCGAAGGTTGAAATCTTAAAATTTCCAACAAAATCTGGTGAACTTAGCATAGGGGGCCAAAATCTTGACAATTAAAATTTAAAAAATCCAGAAACGGTTTAACAAAAATCAAGAAAAAAAAACATTTTGATCATAAGTTTTTTTTATTAAAAAACGTAACCAAATTTTAAATCATATTCCAGGCTCCAAAATATTGTTTATGTTTATAAAAAAAAAAACATTTTTGTGCAAAAAATTATAATTTCAATAAAATTTTCATTTTAAGGCGAAAAAATCCAACATTTTTCAAATAATTCATTTTCAAATAGAATTCTATTAAAAAAACATTTTTAAAATAAATTTTATTAGGAAAAATTAAATTCAAAGGTTTGAATATTGCGGTTTAAATCGAATCAGTGCAAACACGACCCTTTTCTAACATTTTCGTTTGTAATTTGGTTCTTCAAAAATTGCAATTTAAATAATATTGAATAATACGTCAAAATATATGGAATTTCCTGCAATTTCTTCGTATGAAGGTGCATATTATAACTTTTCATTAAAAATCAATTCCTGTGGAAAGTTTTTTCCATAAGTTTTTCAAGAGACAAAACTTGCACATTGAACTAAAATTCGATATAATTTTTGTAAATTTCAACTGGATTGTGCAAAGGAACTGACTTTTAAATTTGAAAATCAAATTAGCAATCAGATTTATAAGCCTCCGATCTTTTGGAAATGCCATCAATCTTAAAATAATGATAATCTTTGATTGATGTCAATTAAGAACCAATGGAATCAAACTCTTGAAGATAAAATGTACAAGTGAAGTGAAAATGACGGATTTAATAATCAGAGGCTTGTTAGAAGAAATAAGATAGTTGTTGAAAATTGAGTCAAGTACATTTTTTGGAAAGCTTTAAAAGTGCATTTAAGACCCTTTACCCCAAATTGACTGGCTGGAAAATGCTATAATGGGAGTCTAAATAATGTTCAAAATGAATTCCCAATAAATGACAAAAAGTTGGTAGCATAGAACTGGTTTCGCAAACTTAGAAGCTTCCATTTTTAAAATAAAGCTCTTGGCTGAAATATCAGCACCCAGGCCCGTGCGAAGGACCCGTCCATGGGGGAGGGGAGGTGGAGTCGAAATTCAAATTTAGCTAGAAACAATAACAATATCATAAATGCACAACAAATAAGCAAATTTATGTCTAAAAAGTATTTGCTTACTCATATAAGACCATCACACACGCTCGAAAGTATTATAAATTTTACTGATACGATTTAAAATAAATCAGAATCAATGTTTTAACTAATTGCTCTTTTCTGGTAGGTATTATCCTTATTCTAGACTAGAAGCTTCTTCGAGAATAAATGTTTAGCAGTCTGGTTAACAAATTCAAATAAATATTTCAGAAATACCAGAAATAGAATGCGAATTAAATTTAATGCACAGTGAATATTAAAGTTGGTGCTCAGAAACAGAATATATAAAATACAACACACGATTGAAAAAGTAATCAAAACCGAATTGTGTAATTAATTTCATACCAGATTAGAAATTAACCCTATTAAAAAAATTTCAGCATAATAATTGGGGATATTGATCATTTAAATTTAAATTAATTTTCTTCTAAGTATATTGAAAGCACGCAGCGTCTACTTATTTTAGTGAACATCGCCCGTTAAAATTTAGCATTACAGTTGCTACTTCAAATCATTTTCTTTTGGAAGGACTTTTGGAAAAATTATTTAAACATTTTGAATGATTCAAGAAAGATGATTTAAAAACTGGGTGGCACATTTTTTTGATTTCGAGCTCAGGTACGTAATTCAAAATTTTAAGCTCGAAATATTTCGTCGCCGTCTATTGGAATGTTGGGTTCTGGAAAGAATAAAATGTAAAAATTATGTTTTTCTTTTAAAAAAATTAAGATCTATAGGTTTCCAAGAAGATAATTTTATAAATACATAAAAATTCAGCATTATAAAACAAAGACATACTAAAAATATGGCAAAAAAATTTAAAACCGATTGACTAAAAGTTCGGTAAAACGTAAAAAAAATGCTTTCAAATTCTGTAAATTTATTTGAAAATTAAAATGAAAAAGATAAGTTTTTTGACCATTTAGAAGGAAACCTTTTCAAACGTTTTGCCATTTTAAAAACTTTTTTCATGAATTTATTTGATAACTCAATAAAATTGCTTTTTGGAGTTATGTTATAAAAATTTGATAAATTTCCGCGTACTGAACTCTTATCTTTTGTCAGAATTTGTCTGTCACCTTTAGTTTTGGTGATGTGATGTTTAAGAATTTTAAAATGAAGTCGAGATTAGTTTTTAGTGAAATCAATCATTGATAAATAGTTTATCAGTTGATGTACTGAAATCTACATGAAATAAAAAAATAATGATTTTGTATTTGATTCCTATACTTCATTGAATTAAGGGATAATATTTTGATGAAAATAATCAAAAATGATCTGAAAAAGTTTAAATTTTATTGTTATGGTTTTTTTTTTATTTGAAAACATGTCATTTCTTGTATTACAGATGAAATTTTAAAAAAAGGCTTTAATTCATTGAACATATTTATTAAATCTTACAAGACGATTTAATGTATGTATATTAATATTAAAAATCTATCTAATATTCAATTTAGTCGAAAAATTTTCAAAAATCTGTTTAAATTCTCGTATTTTACAAAATGGGGTAAATGAAACAAATAAAAATCATTTATATCTTTTTTGGCTTAAGATGAATGTACTTGCGGTCTTGAAGAAAGCTCATAATTGATTTAAAAACTTTTAAGGTTTTGTCAACAAATGCTGAATTTTTATGATTTCAAGCTATTTTCAAAAGTTATTTCAATAATAAAAGCTGATAGGAAAAAAAACAAAACTATTCCAAATAAATTCATAAATTCTTCGAAACCTCGAAAAAATGTGAAGTTTTTGGCCTCGTGATATTTATCAAAACCTTTTTGAATGTCAAATGGAACATCAAGAAGAACAAAAAAAAATTATTGGGGCTAAAATTTATTTCTTAAATAATATTACTTGGCATAAAATTTGTAATGACATACACGATTTTTTGTATTAAATGAACACTGAGTATTAGATTTTTTTTTATTTTATTGACTTTTAAAGTATTGAACACCTTGCACATGACTGGAAACTTGTTGATGTATGAAATTAGTATTCCAGGCATGAATTTTGAAGTTGGAATAGTTGGTTTAACATTTAGAACGAAAATATTTAGATACATTTTCTGTTAAAAACCCATTCTTAATATAGGGGTTTTGTGTGTCAAGATCTAACAAGCCTCTGCTTAATGTATCCGATATTTTCATTTCAATTATGCATTCTTACTTCTTATATCTGTTACCAAATTTCTATGAAAAAAATATAAAAAATGAACAAATTTAACATGAGCAAGAATTAAATTGTGGTTGGTTACTTTAGAAAATCTACAATTTGAAAGCTTTTGAGAAAAAAAATGGGAAAAACAGACGTATTTCAAATATCAAGTAATCAACATTTTAATTTTTCTCCTTTCAGAATCAGAATTGAATTGTCAATTCAATATACTTTATGTTGCATAAATTAATTTAAAAAATGTTATTTCAGGCATTCTTAAAAACGCCAAATTTCACTCCATGAATAAAGTTGTCTTTAAGTTTGATATATGGTTAATAATTATATACTTGAATTTAGCGAAAAAAGAAAACCATAGTTTGAATAGTTATAATTTTTAACAAATCATTCTTTGGCCCACTAATCGTGGAAATAATCGGGAAATGTCCATAAATGAGTAAAAAATCCTCCAAGATAAAAGACAGTAATGAAGGGCTGGTGATTCTTGACAGTAGAAAACTGTTTCTACTTCAATTTTTTCCTTTCTATGTTTTGTTCAAGTCATCAAAACGGGTGCATAAAGAGCAGCATTGTACAAAAATATAACGAAATTAGTCCCAAATTTACTCGATTCATCCAATTTTATGGCACCAATTTTACTACCAGAATAGAATTCATTTTATTCGAAAAATGTGTTGGTTAAAGAGTTAATATTTAAAATTCTCAGAGAAACATCTCAATTGTGACAGTTTTCTAATTGTCTCATCTCAACACATCAATTTCAAGGTAAAAATTTTAGAATTATCCAAACAAAATCTCAATTTAGCTCCCTTAATAGTTTTTAAATCTTTTTTAAAAAATATGAATACATTCATTCAAACATACACAAATTCGTTTATTTTTCATTCTATAATATCATAACGGTTTGCCAACATTTGATTTTTTAGTTTTGAAGTATGATACTGCTTATTTTCTCAGAGACCTGATGACTGTAGGAATTCTGTTTATAAATTAAATGTTTTTAATTCAGATTATCTTATCCATTTCCAATTTTGAGTTTTAATTTCTGATTTTTAAACAAGAGTCTAATTTTAATCTTTTATCTTGAATAATGGAATAAAATTAGCTTAATTGATCCATCAAATTTTTTGAATAGGTACATGGATTTAAAAAAAAGTCAATTGTCCAAATCTCAATTGCGATTTTTCACTTTGATTCTATATTTTGTAAAAAAAAACTAATACGAATTTAAAACTCTTCATCAGAACAAGTTTCAAGTTTCAAGGTTTTCAAAATACAATTTTCAGTTCATGTTTTTCATTTGACCTATGAGAAAAAATGTCTCTTGTTCGGCTCTGCATTTTCAACAAAGTTGCAATAAATTCAGCAAAACTTTTAAAGCATTTTTTTACTTTTTAATTCCAAACAAAAGAAATTATATATTCATTGCATATTTGGATTCAACGTAAACAGTTAATCAGTCTTTTAAAGAAATATTTGCACCTTGGCAAAAGCTTTTTTTTTACCTAAACTTTTTAACTTTTGGTCTATTTTGAATAGATTCATCAGAATTTTTTTCGAACTCTCTCTGGCTTGCACAGTTTGAAATGTTTCCTCTTATATGTGATGTGGACTTAGTTGATTGAATAATTCCACTGAAGATTTAGAATAAAAGCTACAAAGATTTGTTACAGTTAATATGTCTTCCAGTACGGTGCTTGTTTCAGGAAACTTGAAAAATAAAAATTCACATGCACTGTATGCCATGCGATAGCTTTCCAATGAAATCTCCTACCGTCGAATGCATCAGGCAGTCATATGATTTCCAATTTGACAGCTCCATCATGTTTCCCAGGAGTGAAATGCCAGATCCGTTAAAATCGGCTGTCAGCATTTCTACAAATGCATTTTTCACACTTGTATCGAAACGCTCTTGTTCCTGGGCGATGTGCATTTGATTGGTGGAAAAAAAAACTTTCTCTTTTAACCATAAAACAGATGGATTAGATAAAAACAAATCTTGAAAAGTTTGAACATTGAATGACAGATCTGAGAGAATTCAAAAATTGAGATATATGCAATGGCTGTTACTTCAATTCCATTTATAATAAATGGAATAAATTGAATTGAAGTAACAGCCAGTGCATATTTCTTAACGTTATTCGAAACTCGTCAGTAAATATTGGAATCTTTAGGGTACTATAATAAAACCCCTTTTTCTAACCAGTTAAAGCTATTTGAAATGTGAAAAAAACGATTATTGGCCTATAAACAGAAAAAATCGAGCACATTTTGAGCACCCACAATTCAACTGAAAAGAGCATACTTTATAAGGTGCGATTCTACTTGCCAAACAAACAGAACGTGTCTAAGCTGCGGAAGAGGCAACTCAAGCTATCTCTAGGACAACAGAAAAAAAACCTACAAGAAATAAAACGCCAATAGTTTTTGCTGGAGCAAAGAATTCCTCCTGGAGCATGAAATACCGTTTAGAGAAACCGAAATTTCAGCTCTTGGTTGCAGTCTTGCTGCAGGGAAAAACACCAGAACACTACCAGAAAAGTCACATCGGGAGACAATAACAAAAACACCCGCCCGGCAACCTCTAGCTAGAGCCTAGCCAAGCCTTGCTCGATTCCGGAGGCACCAGAAAGCCAAGAATCGTTTCTCCGGGAAATGGAAATGCGGATGATTCGACTTTGGAGCAATTCCTATTTTATGCTATTTTGCTTTGCCACACGCGCCTTTGCCACACTTACTATGTATACGGGATACAGTCGGAACCATTGGCAATACATGCGGCGCAGTTTTTTGGCAGGGACAAGCTTGGAAAGACGAAACACTTAACTGTAATATTTTTTTTTTGAGGCTTCAAAACTAAGCAAAATCCATGAAGATTCAAAATTATAAAAGATTTCGAATTTTTCAATACAGAACACACACAAACACACACACAAGCAAAAAAGCACTTTGCTTAAAATTTTCAACTCAAAAGTGGCTCCAGAGAGTTGCTGCAGCAAAAAAATGACTCGATGTATTTTTAGAATCCAACACAATAAGTTTGTATCACTTGTGTTCCCTCATGGATTGGCTTCAGACAATTATATAAGGTTCCTTTTTTCGGTATTCAGTTATCATTTTGGATTAAGGTAGCTTCAGTGACTCCAGAGAGTTTTCAAAAAAATTTAAAATTCAGTTTGAAGGGTATCAATCCTTGCAAGCTGACTTTTTAAATTTATTATGCGGCATTTTCGTTGATTACGAATCAAAATTTTAAAAACATGAAGATAAATGATTGAAATAAAAAAATGAGATGTTGAATATGAGTCAAAAGAATTTTATGATAAAAAATTTTAGGTGAAGGTGAAGTTTTATATATTTTAAATTTAGTCACACAAATTATATTGAATATTCCAAACTTTTGCCACTTCATAAGTACGCCTAAAATGGATTGTGCCCATTGTTGATTTTCTCCTAAATATGATCACAGATTTTCAACTTTTCAGATTGTAAGAGAAGTTCTCTAACGGTTTTAATGTTCACTTAGCTTAAAAAATACATGAAAATATTCAGTGTCGTACCTTTGATATAAACACACACACACACACACACACACACACACACACACACACACACACACACACACACACTCACGCGCAAATTACTTGCACTGTGCTATTAATTTTCAACCCATAGGTGGCTCCAGAGAGTTGCGCTAGCAAAATAAAGATTTCTTGTAGCTTTAGAATCCAACATTGTAGATTTGAACAACCTCACGGATTTTTTTCAGGTCATTTTACAATGTTCGCCATTTCGTTCGAGGTTTTCAAATTTTTCTAGCTTTTGTACTTCTCAGATTATAGAATAACGTCTGTTTCCGAGTAAAAAAGCAGATTTCTGAAAATTTCAGGAAAGTATCATCATTGTATCATACTAGAAATAAGAAATGATTTGATTTTTCATCAAGTGGTTTTGGTCTCTGTGTACTGTCTCCAATAATAGGCTATGATTTTGTTCTTGTTGCCGTCTTGAAGGATTTAAAATGTGATTAAAGGGTGACCCATTATGTCTAAGCAAGATTATGATACAACCCCGCCCCAAATATTTCCCGGGAAATGCGCAAAAATATCGTGAACAAATGGTATAATATCCAAAAAAAAAAAACATTTCGCTGAGTAACTAAGCTAAACTGGAAGGATTAAGAATTGTAGAGGTCTTTCGATTCGGAAGTATAAATAGGAAATCAGCTTCGTGTACAAAAAATATGGGGGGAATCCCGGTTCTTTAGACAAAAATTTGGATCGGCAAGGCATGCGAGCTTACGTCAGTTAGAAGACTGTCTCAGTTTAGGATGTGGCATGAAAGCTAGATTTTTTATTTAATCTAGCGGTACTTGGGGCTGAGTGAACTCCCCAAAATCGTTTTAGAATTTAGTTTTAGAAAATTCGATTTAGAAAATCGTCAAAAGTCATGCACAGCCACAATGGAGCAACTGATATTTAGTACTAAACTTCAGTCTGAGAACTTATGATTAAATTGAACAGAACCGAGAACTGGCTTATGAAAGCTGTCTATTTTTTGGAAAATATTTTCATCATCATAAGTGGGTTAATAAGGTTGCCAGATTGACCGGTTTTAGCCGGGTTTGCCCGGATATTTGATGCTAAATTTAAAACAAAATCCTGTTCCGGTTCGGTTGCCTGGATTTCATTAAATGAACACCGGGTTTTGCCTGGATATATTCACTTTATTTGCCAAAACAAACCAAAAAATAACAAATTTTGATGTACTTTTATTTATTTATTCGACCAAAACGATATTTATTGAGCTGGTTTTATAAAAATAATTATAGAAGGTTTTCAAAAGCCTAAAATACGATTAAAAACTGCTGATGAGCAAGTTTTTTTTGTATTTGATTTGTATTGAGTTATTCCGGGTTTTTGCTAAAATTAGCCTGGATATTGTTTTGAGATAAACTAGTCCAGATTTGTCAAGCCCAGATACGTGTTGAAAAAAATCTGACAACCTTAGGTTAACTGCATGGGCTATTCTTTCCTCCCCATCGAATTTTGTTCATTAAAAAATAGATTGTCTAAAGGAAATAAGGCTGGAACAAATATCAATTTCTTCTTTGGCCCCCCTTTCGAAATTTCCAAAAACTCGAAGGGGGAAATAAATAAAGTTTGAAGTAGTCTATGTAAATTTCTATAAAAAATTAAAATATCTGAAAGTTTACAAGGCTAAAAATGAAATTTAAGATTTCATTGGATTATTAGATAAAAAATTACTTGATTTATAGGTTTTGTGCAACAATATAATATGAAATTTTGTTGCATACAAGCTTCCGTGCAATTTATTCCAATTTATTTGTTTTTCGCATTATTTTTTATTGTGTGCATTAAATTAGGCCGGATTTGAAATTTGTTCCGGCCTAATTCAATGCACACAAAATTCAGTGGCTCATTAAATATTTTATTAGAAAAAGACGCGTTTATTTAAATTTTTGGATTAAAATACAAAAAAAATTGAGTAACTAGAGCACAAAAATACACTAAGGTCTTTTTTTACGCGGTTTGATTTTGCTCAGTTTTACTAACACGGCTTCTTTTTACGCGGTTTTTTTGCCTTGGATATGATTACTTTACACGGCTTTCGCGAATCAACACGTTTTTTGAGCGAAAATATTCCAAGTCCTATACGTTAACGACGGAATTCATACCGCCAAAAAAAAACCTTAGTGTACAACAATTACTTTTTAACTTGAATGCGTTCATCATTGCTTGCTTGTTTGAAAAAAAATCTGTCCTAATTTGATGATAATTTAGTATATCAATGGAAAGCCAATAACTTGACCAACAAATCTCACTCAAAAAATTATACAAACTCAGCAGAACTCTTAAGGTTATAGCTTATCAAAAAAATGCATAATATTGGATATTTTGTTGTGTATCTCCTTTTTTAGTTGAAATATGTATTTGACATATTCCACAAAATTGTGTGTCTCAACAATTTGATCAACTTTTTCAAATTTACCAAATTTGTAAACCATTTACTTAAAATAATATTAAATTGAACTCAAAATTACTTGTATTATTTTTAAAATGCTCGTAACTTTTATGCTTTTCATGCGATCTTGATAGTATCTTCAACAAAGTTTCTTATAATAATAAGATCTACAATTTTGGGAGGACATCAAGTCTAAAAACTTATTATTTAAAGAGATAATTTTTTAAAGTTCCTTTCCAGGTAGAGAAATCACTTTTCTCTTTCAAGAATTTGATAAATCATCCAAAAATATGAAAATGTTGTGAAGACATCATATGTCTATCGTTTATCCTTTGTCCGCAAATAATTTTTATCGCTTTTCAGGTGCATTTACTCCTGGATGCGACGGTTTTGTACAAGATTTGAATATTTTAAAATTTTGATTTCTATCGATCTTTGGTTAAAGTTAATACCGATTCTTGAGGTTTTCAATTGAAATCAATTGTAAATTGTAGAAGCTATAATTGTTTATTGTTTTTTCTAAATAATTTTAAACGCCAAAGGGTACAGAAAAGCTACTTATATTAGTCAAGAAAGAGAAAACACATGGGGGTTTGGTGATCTATTTTTTTTCCTATGATTTATTTGCTCAAAAAATGCTCATATAAAAAAAATTGAAAGGAATATTTCTAATTGCTTTTAACTTACCATTTTTACGTTATTTTTCATTGAAAGTATTATGAATTGCATGAAAAATTTTGAAAATATATCCAAAACTCCAAAATGGTGAACTAGATTTGTATAAGAAATATTTTGGTTACAAATTAGAGAATTTACTTTCGTCGATGGTTAAAATCTCTTTTGTTATTAGTTTAGCTTATTTAATTGGAACAAAGAATAAGTTTTTACAAGAAAGACTTTGATGAAAAAAATTATTCTATGTTCAAATCAAATAAACTTAATCAACCAAACTCTCGAGCAAATTCGAAGATTACAATAACAATTTTTAACGGGATATTACACGTTTATTTATCCGAAAATTTAAAACTAAAAATGAATTCCTTAAATTTGAACCTGTGGATGATTTTTTTTTTTCAAAAAAAAAAACTGACTGACTTTGGTTACAAGTTTGTAATTTTGAAATTTAAATAACATTTAAAATTATAAGTCTTAAATCTCTTGCATTCTGAATTCTTCATCTAAAAAGTAATCTTGATAGTTATAACTCATTCATGAGCTTAATCTGAATTTAAAATATTTATTCTATGTTTGAATCTGAACATGAACTCAGGTTCCGAAATCAGATACAGCATCAATGTGCAAAATTCAGATTTAGCTCATAAATGAGTTAGAATTATCGAGATGACTTATTATGAAATTTGAATTTTGGATATTTTTCCGAGACGATTTCTGAAATGAAAAAAAAAAACGATTTCTGAATAATGATTCCAGACCAATATCAAAATCTCAGGAAGATTTTAAATCTATGATCATTTAGAGTCCGGTTACTTCATATCGGCAATAACAACATTCCTAGAATTCGAATATGCACATTTGGCAATAAAATGGACTACCTAGCCTATTTTTCAGATGTTTAAGATCGATGTTAAAGATAAGTGGTTTTAAGAAATTTACTTTTTTTTTTTTTTTTTTTTTTCTCGAGGGATTTTAAGCATCCTTATGGCTTATTCATCCCGAATTAAGAAATTTACGATGAAAAAGGACAAAGTTAAAATATTCTTGCACCATAACCTTGCAAACCTTTCATTGCCGAATTGAAAATTCATTGACTGCTGATTTTTTTCTGGTTTTTTGGTCCAAATTGATAATTTATATGAGGAGACTTACTAAATTATCTATTTACTGCTCAAGTTTTTCAATCAAACGATTTTTTTTTCTTTAGATAAATTTTCTTAGTGGCCCGCCAAACTCCCCCACATCAAGAAGCTCATATGAGCCCCCTGGTAATGGACGCTAACTGTTCTCAGCATGTCTGACAGCAAAAGGAAAAACACAAACGCGAACAAAAATCTACTCATGCTGAGAACTTTAATAATATACGTTACAAAACTTAATTACAACATGAATCTCAGTGGAAATAAAATTTCCTGTATAGAATTTTAAATTTGGCTTTTTTCGGTCTTGGCTGTAGATCAAAAAACTATTGTTTTTGAAATACCCGACGTTTCGACCAGTTTTGTTGGTCTTTTTCAAGGGAATTTGCTGTCTGTTGTTTTTGTCGAATTCGACAAAAACAACAGACTGCAAATTCCCTTGAAAAAGACCAACAAAACTGGTCGAAACGTCGGGTATTTCAAAAACAATAGTTTTTTGATCTACAGCCAAGACCGAAAAAAGCCAAATTTAAAATTCTATACAGCATCTACGGTCGAAAACATAAACATAAAATTTCCTTTTAAGAGATCCATGTTTGTCGAATTCGACAAAAACAACAGACAGCAAATTCCCTTGAAAAAGCCAACAAAACTGGTCGAAACGTCGGGTATTTCAAAAACAATAGTTTTTGATCTACAGCCAAGACCGAAAAAAGCCAAATTTAAAATTCTATACAGCATCTACGGTCGAAAACATAAACATAAAATTTCCTTTTAAGAGATCCATGTACATTTTTTTATATTAATTACTAAAATTTAATATGAAATACTACAAATTGAATTTGCTTGGACCAATAAAAGAAACTCGGCGTTGGCCACAAAAAGTTGAAGTTGTTTGATTTATTTTTAAAATCTACGCGTTTATGACTGCCCATATTCTAAATGATCATAGCCTTAATATAAAGTTTTTTTTAATAATGGAAAATAATTATTTTAATGCATTTGTGTTTCACAAACTATGAATAAATTTTGAATGAAATGCAAAACCAAACTTGAATAACAATTTCAAATTACCTTTGCAATTATATTTTTGAAGATACGAACTGAAAAACAAGAATACTGAACTAGATAAATAATGCGAGTTATGAAAACAAAAATACAATTTTTTTATTTTAATAATTGGGAACCATAACCCGGAAATAAATTCAATCTATTTAAAATGAATTCCTATCATCGAATAAGAAAATTTAAGAAATCAGTTGCTAAATTCTGAACATGGGACTAGTTTTCGAGGTTTACGGAATTATCTCTGAGTAAAGAATGTTAACCTTGAATAACCTTACTCAATCATCAAAGCTCTATTAAGAATTTAAAAATTGGAGTGTAGAGTAGAACACCTCGCTTGCTTTTCTTGACCCTCATAGGGAGGGTTTAACCTAAGCTTGCCAGATTGCCCGGATTTATCCGGGTTTGCCCGGATATTTGATGCAAAATTTCTAGAAAGTCCGGTCCGGCCCGGTTGCCCGGATATCGTGAAAAAAGTCCGGATGTAGCCCGGATTTTTTCACAATTTTCACAAAGAAAGCAAAAAAAAAAATCAAAGTTTTTGAGTAAGTTTCAGCAAAATCGATTAACGGTATGGAAATTTTCAACGGTTGTTTCAAATAATTTCGCTGATTTACTTTTATAAACCTTTAAATATTTAAGTGTTCCAAAAACTTTTTGGAAGTCTGCAATTACATTAATAATATATTAATTTCATTGTTTTTTGCATTCTTTCTTTGCTTTTATATATAATAACACCTACACTTTGCCCGGTTTTTGCCCGGTTTTTGGATTCGAAAAATTGAAATCCATGCCCGGATTTTGCCAGGTTTTTTTTGAAAAAATGCCCGGAATTGCTAGGCCTGGATGGGAGTGGAAAAAATTCTGGCAACCTTAGTTTAACCCCAAACCCTCTCCCGTTCCTGCACTAAGCTAAAATTGATAAATGACTATCCAGAAGGTCAAATGTCAAGTTTAAGCAAAATTTGACAACAGGAAAAGAAAGTATTGAGCCTTAGTTTGAATGAGATTTCTAGACATTTTGTTTGTGAAAATAAAAGTATTTTTAATTCCGGCTTCATCGGCTTTCTAATTTAACATTGAAATAATTGGTCGGTTGATTAAATTTACCATTTTATTTTAATTTTGTGAACAAGTGTGATTGACCAAACCGTTATTTTCTCAAATTTCTGTGGATCAGATTTTGTGGTGTTAAGATGGTCTGAAAATCTTTTCATGAAGAAAACAGAAACAAATATGTTTTGGTTAGCGATTTCGATTAACTTGATCAAGGAGTATTTTTGGAAAATATATTAAAATGTCGGTTTTATTGTCAATTTAATTCATCTTGTACAACAATGGCGAAGAGTACAGTAAATCACCCTACATGTGTTTTAGAAAATGTCTGACGTTATCGGAACGCATCCATCTGTTTTCAATATCCAAGAAAATAGAATAAGATACAACATTTTTGTTTTGCATCGCCTTACCTACAAATACTTTTGACTTGACAAAAGACTGTGTCTATTTTAGGCTGTTTTGAAATTTTTAAAGTTTTAAGATTCAAAAATTCACTTTAAGAGTTATTAACTTATGAAACATTTAGAACATAATTTTAATACATGTTTTAAGTGTTCATCTAAATTTGTAAGTATGGTTATTTTCAACTCTATACAGCCTGAAATATGAAATGTTGAAAAAAAAATGTATCTTCAAAATGGTGTATGCTTAAATAAATATATGTACATAATTTTGAATAAATTTGTAATGTTTCAAAATTGCTAAGTGAATTATTGTGACGTTGAAATACATAGATATGTTTTAAATTAACGAATCTTCACCAAACCCTATGAAGGCTCAAATGCAGTAAAGGGTGAAAATTTTGTTTTTCGAAACGCACTTGAGTTTTGTTTTCATTCAGATGCCGGTCATGTTTTGACACATGGCCAGATTTTAAATTAATCCCAGTTAAGTTTATGCTCTACCTCTTTCTCAAAACTGTTATGTTTTTTTAATATAATGTGTTATAGGCTATTCAAAGCTCAAATATTTGTAACATAATGCTTGTGTAAATTGTTTGTTTCCTTTTTATAAATTTAATTTTCCTACTACACAACGTATGATATGACTCCTTTAGCATTGTCGATAGTCTACCTGAAAAGCCCAAGATTACATGTTCAAATCCTGCATAATGCAGTCAGAAATTTAGCCCAAAATTTAAAAAATTGTATAATATAATAGCAATTCAAAGTATATCTCAACATTATTGAAAGAATTATTTTCTTTCTTTTAAATAAAAACAAGAGCTGTCGAACAAATTTCAGAACAATTTGTTGTCCTTCAAACTTTTATGAAAATTTAACCTTTCCTGTTTGAAAACTGATAATAACAGGCTACATTATAGGATGGCCCTAAATAAAACTTTGTCTGGAATTTTTTGGTCTCAACTTTCAAATGATAGCCTAGAGTGTAAGAAACAAACTATTGTATCGCGACGATACAGAAAAATGATTCTGAGAAGTCTCACACTGGTTCGATTTTGCAAAAAGGATAAGTATTCCACTCTTTTTCCTGATATAATTTTCAGATCCCGAAAAGATCCTATCATGTGTTTATTATATTTATTTCAATGTTCTATATGATATGAGTTTCAAATTAAAAATTTGTTGAGACTGTATTGAACCCTTAATTTATACGCCCTTTTTTTAAATCCTGCTATATTATGACAAAAGAAATATTTTCAATCAACAAACAAATGAAAAAGTGTGCCCAATAATGTTTTGAAAAACAACTTCGCAGAAAAAGTTTCCTCAAACTCGAAGCCCATCAACATCATAAATCAAACCAATCCTTAGTAAAAACTGGAAGGTTGTGACTTATTCACACAGTTAAGGAATTTGAAACAATTAGTTATAGCTATACACTGTCTCCTGCAATGTTTCTCTTTATAACATTTAGCATTTTGAAATCATTTCTATTACAAATATCAATACAAATGTTTTTAGATTTGTCTATTGAATTTATTTTTTTGCTTAAAGTCATAATATTGCAGAATTTTAAAAAAATTTCTTTTAATGTTAACAATTCAAAACAGTCTCTACAAATTTTAAGTATAATACTTAAAAAAAATTGAAAAACACAAGAGCCACATGTTTCATACTTTTTCAAGATCTGAGAATTTTGTGAGAAAGTGTCGATGAAACTTCTTTAAAAAAAAAACACGAACCAGTGAGACCTCTAAATATAATTTTTCGTTTTATCGTCATTGAAAATTTTGTTTCTAACACGCTAAGCTATCATTTAAAGAATGAATCCTCAAAATCCCAGATTAAGTGACATAGTTCCGATTTTTTTTCTGAAGTTTTATTCATGAAATACTCCCACCAGCTCATTCGTCCTAATGCCAGTTTATTGAATTTCAAGCAAACGACCAAAACTTAATTTAATGCTCCTCACTCTGACCTCATTTGCAAACTCAGTTTCGAAACATCATTAGTTTGGTGATGTTTGAATTCTTCTCCGATCCGAAAACTTTTATGCCAAACTTTTCTGTTCGTTTTTCGTGGCCGGGACAACCCACCCCTCAAAATGTCATTCGTTATTTAGTCAATGGAGGTTTTTCCTACGGCTTGCACCAAAAACTGATGCGTCCCGTAGTGTTGTTGTTTCATTCTTTGTTCAAGCAGGGAGAGAAATAAAATGCAAAATCCGGAGGCTGCGGTGATGGTTTACCCGAAATGTACGACAAAAATAAATTCGACCGGTGGCGATGAAGGATCGGGGAAAGGGGGGATCAAAATGAAGATGGTTGAAGAGGTTGAGAGGAGTTTGGGGGGTTAGCAAATATAGGAAGTCTGTGAGGAATGTCTATGTCGTTTATATTAGCCGAAATTGTTTTCTACTTTATGTCCCATAAAAGTTAAAATATTGCTGGTAATTGAAACAGTTTTTCGGCATCAAATATTTCACGTTTTCTTCACTTTTGTTTCGGGACACCGGATTTCGAAGGGGCTTTTCTAGATTGGGTGTCCCTCTCTGGAGCCAAGTGGGGGACCAGATGGGGGACAAGATGGCGACGTGGTCATTTTGAGAGACAGAGACGGCACCATTTCTTTGCCAACAGCAGTAAAGATCAGTTTAATGAAAGAGAGTAAAATAAAACGGTCAGCATAGTTGAGATTGTGCCAGCTTTTGAAATGAGAAATAAATTTGTGCTGACAGATGGAGTTTTGCCCAGGGCGGCGGTAAAATTTGATGAGAACCATCGCTTCCCTAAAATTCTAATAAAATGAATTTACCATCTTGAATCAGGGATAGGACTTCAATTCAGAACTGGGGCAAGTGGAAAATTCAAACAATTGAAAAGTTACGTATATTAAATATTTGAGATTATGAATGAATTTTCAGCGCTTCAAGGAATTTCAAACACAAGCTTGAAATCTCTGGAATAATATGGTTATTTTTAAATGAACGATGAAATAATTTCCCATATATTTCCACGATAATTTTTGAAGCAAATTCCAGCTCCAAATTGATAACGAATGGCTTATAAACAAATGTGTGTTCCAATTTGCTAGTAGACTGTAGTCTCCACAGTAGGTTTACTAGTTTTATGGCCAATAAACGAAGCTACATCATGTTATTTGTTGAACGAAAAAAAAAACTACACACATCAACTCAACCGGAAATAGGACAATCAATATTTACTGTATAGTGAATGGCTTCGACACATACGGCAGATCGCAAAAGTTGAAGTTACGTATGCAAAGGTTTATTTATTCGTCGTTACCGATTTCCTCCAACTTTCAAGGGAGCAGATGGTTCAACGTCGAGAGAAAAGAAGTTAAAATCTCCTCCCTAGCTAAGGTGCATCGCAAAACACTGAAACGTATGGTTAGTTGGTTTCTTTCGGTTTTTATTCGTTTGACACCGTTTCACAACGGTTTCCGTACAATTTTCCTTCAGAGTATTTTTTTTTTATTTTTAGTTTGCGTATTTTAAAACTCAAGTGTTGTTCAGTTTTGATGCCCTATCTTGAAATATCTCTCGGTAGATTTAAATACCTAAACCTCAAATTGCGTCAACAGGTGTTGAGACTTCTGCTTCTTGGTCAAAGTTCATCGATTTGGAAACAATTTGAGGACACTTGGGAATAAGTATGTGTTGTGTGGTGTATTGACAAAAAATATTTGCCTCACCACCCACTCGAAAGATATAGCACTTGGAGTGTTATTGCATAATCGAATGGAAAGAATTCCTACAAGGCATAGATAATGTGCTTTCTATGGGTTTCGGAGCATAGTTAAGGGTACTGACTATGGAAGGAAGATGGATGCTGAAAATTTTTACCGACATTGGTTCAAGCTTTTATTTACTTGTTATTTTTTTATTTATAAATTTGAAATACGAACAGATGAAAAATATGAACGTTCTGAAGGATAATTTTCGAGCAAATTGATTACCACCTTTATAAATTATCATTTTAGAAAATGATCCGTATTCATTTAACTTTGAGAAACTTTTAGAAATAAATTTATATCGAAATCGAGAACTTTTCGGAATTTAATCAATTTTTAAGCGCAAAATCAAAGACTTTTTGAAATTTTACATAAAAATTTACAGATTTCCTAAATTTGGTATAATTTTAAAACCTCTCATGGTTTTAAACCTCTAGCTTTGATTTTTCAATAAATTTTATAGAACAAGAATAACAAAAAACGGCAGAGAATTTTCGATACCTATTGAAGAATTATAGATATTTTTCGTAAAGAACACAGGTTGTTAATTGACTACAAAGTCACACCAAAAAGTTCTACCTTAGTATAATGAAAACTCAATCTTATTTCATCAATGACTTCATAGCTTTTAATCTTTTTTTATTTTTTTATTCATTTATGTTCACATTATAGTATTTCGTCTCACGCCATAACTTTTTGAACATAATTCCTAAAATTCACTTGGTCCATGGCAACCGTTCTCCAATTGCTCGGACATCCCAAAAACCTATAATGAGTTAACAGTTAAGCTATACTTTCTGAAGCAACTGATGTCAAAAACTTAACCTTGCTAATTTTATCAAACTGTAAATAATTTGAATAACTACGAATAAAGTTTGAAATAAAGGAGGCCAAAATTTAAATTTATACAATTTCAACGTCAATGGTGGTATAAAAAGAAAAAAAAAAATGGCTGGAGGAAAAAAACCGTTGTGATCCCCAATTTATGGTTCCCAGATTTAAACTTATGCAAATAGAGAAATAATTCTTTGTTATTAAATTTTTTACATATCTAGCAATGTACATTATTTAGCATTGCCTTTCAAGACCAATCGATTTGTATGATTAAACTGTGAAAGTCGTTTTTTTTTTTTACATAATTTTGGAAGATTTCAAATGATTTAATTGAAAAATTAAAAACCATGATATAAAGCGTTCAAAGTTTTTGATTCGATTAAAGGTACAAACCAATATCAAACGTAATCAAAAACAATACAGAAATTATTCTTTCGGCAACTAGCTCATTTAGGCTTAATATTGTGTGCGTTGAAACACATTAATTTATGAAAATTTTAAAACATCATATTGAAGAAAAAGACCTCTCTAATAAATCGCTTGATTCTAAAGTTTAGACTTTGAACTGAGCTCTAAAGCTATTTTTGTACATAGAAAACGTGAGCAATGTGTAAATTTATGGTTGAATTTATTCATTTCCTGTCCAGAAACAAAAAGGCAGGAACAATTAGACCCATCTGATCCAACTTGAGACCAAAAAAATTAATTCTTTTTTTCTCCAATATTTTTTTCTGTTTTAAAATGCTGTGCTAAAATCATCATCATCAATTAGGACTCAGCATTTATTTATTCATAAGTTCCTGAACTCTGCCACAATGAACGTTTTACTAGTATAAAATTCTCACCTCAAACCAAATTTTAATCCGTTTGCTTGATTATTTACTAAGTCATTAAAAATAAAATGGTAAGAGTTCCCCTGTTTAATGATCAAGAAAACGTTTTTCGTATACCAAACTCTTCTTTGCCAATTTGCTCGATAATTTCTCGAGTTATAAAAAAAAGTATGGATGCACCCCACTCCCTTTTTAAGCTCCCACTGAAAAGAAAAGAGGAGTCTAAATTCTTATTTTCATTTACTTTCCTATGACAAATTTGACCCCATCTGCTGAAAATGTTACCGAGTAAGGCAAAAAATGTATGAGAGTCCCCTCCCAAGCAACCAAAAGTCCCATAAAACAGGTACAAAAACGCTTACTCAGCCCCAGCATTGATATGAAGTACGTTCTATGCAGCTCAAAATTTAAGTTCTTATTGATTTTTTCAAGTTCCAAAACAAGTCTTAATGATCCTCTATTCCGCTTCCAGTGGCCTTTTAATTCAGCTTCCAAAAATCGCAAAATGAGCTAAAAATATCTCTTTCTCATCTGAACTCTTGGCTTCGGTTCATATCCCCTTCTCTTGGATATTTACTACTCTGTACCGGTGCCGCCATGATGCCAGGCGCCGGATTCCAAACTCGACAAATTGCTCAATTGCTTCTTTCCTACATTTCCTACACATATCGCATCATAATGGTCACTCAATTACTAAATTAGTTATTGAAAAAAAAACTTGCCCGCCTTGGGGATCGAACCCCGACCTTCGTGGTGAGAATCGAACACGCTACCACTAGATCACGCCTAAATGTTATTCTAACTGAAATTAAAACTCGAAGTGGTGATTTGATGTTGAAAGCACATCAATGCACTTTTTGTGACTTACCAAATCCCGTTTTGAGCACTTTTGTGCCCTTTATGTGACTTAAGTCCCATATAACGTACGTATAGATCACTTTTGCAACTTTCAAGTTCGTTAATGAGTACATATAGTTCACTCATGGGAATGGGTTAAAATAGGTCACATGCAACGTACACACATATTAATCACTTTTGCAACTTTCAAGTTGATTAATGAGTACATAAAGTTCACTAAATAGAATTGGGCCGTTGATTCTCTTTGTCAGCCAATATGTAACTTTCAATGCCTTCATTCTAGTAAATATGTGACTTTTGGTTGCTTGGGCCTCTTCCCCCCTCCACTGGAGGTTTACCGAATAAGCATAGAAACATTTTGTTTTCCTCGTATGAGTAATTTAATAGATATGTAACAAAAATGTATAAGGCTCCCGTCTCCTCTTCTTATCTTACTCAATGGAACAATTATAGAAATATTACTCGTATTAAAATAGAATCGCATACAAAATGAAGTGCTTCGACTGATTAACTCTCGATATCTTTAAAAAAAGTGTGATGGTTCCTATTCTCTTCCTGTTTGTTTACTTGGATCAGTAAGGGGTTTCGAACAACCCTAGAGTCTTTTTCCGGATCCAAATATCCTCCCATGCCAAATTTAGTTCCATTTGCTCAATTTTCCCACCAGTCATGCAAAAAATTGTATGGAGGCCCCCTCCCTCTTCATGTTTCTCGAGTGGAAGGTGGGAAGGGCTCAAATTATCTTGAAAACATTTCGTTCACTCAAATGTACTCGCGTGCTAAATTTGATTCGGCTCGCTTGAACAGTTGCCGAGAATTGACAAAAGTGAGGGGTCTCAAATAATCGTTGAAACATTTCTTGTATCCAAATACCCTCACATGCCAAATCTAGTTACATTTGCTTTACTAATTCTCGAGTGATGTTTAAAATTGTAAGAGAGTCCTCCTCCCTGGAAAAAAAGGAATGGCACCAAACATTCATATATTTCTCGTAACCAAAATCCTTCATGCCGAATTTGGTACCATTTGCTTGAATAGTTCTCAAGTTTTGCCAACATTTCGTTTTTGCTTTGGAGACCCCCTCCCCTTCCAGTAAGAGGGAAAGGATTCAAGCTGTAATAGGAACCTTCCAGAAATCCACCTTCATAGAATGTGGGTTTATTCTATGCAATAAATAGATTTTTTTTTCATTTTTCTGTACCAAATCTTTACATCCGGTTTCAAATTTCAAATCTTCAGATGCCTTTAATATCTTTTATATCAATTACTGTTAGTGGGTTTTAAATTAAATATCTGAGAAAAAAACGGTTTGTGCCTTTTTCAAATTTCTTTCCGTAACTAATTTGTTTTTGAAACATTACCAATAGGCGGCCTTTAACGAAACCTAATCAAGCATCTTAAATTTAAATATCGGAATGTGAATCTTTTGGAGTTCATATGTAAGTCTTCAATTATTATTATTTTTTTTTATTTCAAATGACTCATTCTTGTTCATTCACATCATTAATTTCATCTAAGACTGAGATTTTTGATACTAAATCGACATTTCTACAGCATTATTTCATATCTTATTTTTTAAACTTAAAACAAAAAAAGGCTCGAACTTGATTGATTTTTTAAATATTCTTTTTATGAGATGCACATTAGTACAACATAATGTTGAAAAAATATACCTCCAGGTTTATTCCAGTACATAAACATTTTGTTTTCCTAGTAAAATAGTATAAGATTTGAAAAAATGCATCAGATTTACCTCGGAATGTATGCTACATATTTAACATTCATTTTCATAAACATGAACTTCACGTGGAGTCATACTGAACTGGTTTAATATGCAGCATACATTATTGGGAGCGTAGATTTATTTTTCCATATCTAGTGGTTCACTAAGCATGCCTTGCCTGGAGGAAAAAAATCCACCTTATCTTCTAATATATAAAGATGAGTTGGACTATATATGTTTGTTTGTTTGTTTGTATACACCTTATACAAATCCAAACCGCTTAACCGATCATCCTGAAATTTGGTACAGACATGTATTTGGACCAGGGTAAAGTTTAAGTGATAGTTCTGAGCCCCTCCTACCTAAGAAAAGGGACCCTCCCATACAAATTTCGTTTTTATTCCCACAAATCAAAAGTCATGGCACCCATTTGGCAGCCGATTTTCGTTTCCTTTGGCGGGTTGTTTTCGCCATCACCATGGGCCGGGCGTAAGAAACGACTATCCAGAGCTCACGTGTACTGGAAAGCAAATCAAAGCTTGCTGAGCGTTAAAGATTTGAAAGGGGAAATTTTGGCGGGTGTTTTTTGTACCTTCTACTGCTGAAATCACGTGGTACCGGTAGATACGAGAATTTTGGATGCAATAATGAGCTAACATTTCGAATTGCAAAATACAACTAGCCTGTAAAGTATGTATTGACTTGAATTGTAGTGGTTTTCAAAGTGCTCCCTACCACTGCTGCAGGGCTTTGAAGTCTATAAGAATATGCAGTTTGTGAAGTATGGATGCAATGATTTTTCTTCATAATGAATTTAAATTGAGTGCTGAAAACATATTAAGCTATTTTCTCAAAATCAAGCTTTTTAGAACCAACCATTTTCGTATTTTTAGAATTCCTTATGGAGAAAGTTAAAATAATCAAATTCAGAGTTATAAGTTGAGAGCTGTGATTTCAACGCTTCGAAAGCCGTCGAGAAATATAAATGAAGGACTCAAAAATTTAACGTGCATTATCTGGAAAAAAAAATCCAACGCAAGAAACTTTATTTGAAATTAAGTATGAGGTTTTTAGTTTTATACAATTAGATTTCATCGGTTTATCTATAACTCTTGTTTAAATGTTGATCATCAATGTGTTCAATTTTACCATCCAATTATGCGAAAGCTTAAAACGTTAAGTACTGCGAATTCAAACAAATTATTTTCAAGAATTTTTACTGTATCACTCTTCACAATAATGATTGAGATTTTTTCCGCGAATGGAAAAATTGAAAAAAAAAATCTTTTTTCATAACATCATAAAATTGGCGATTTGGGTTCCGAGATAATTTCTTTAAGATCACTTCAAAAAACTATTTGTGGAACTTGGAACACTAAAAAAACAAGTTAGACTAAGCTTACCAAATTGTCTGAATTTGGACCAGATTTTCTCACTCTATTTGCAGAATCAAACGAAAATATCAGTGCAGTTATAAGAATTATGTATTTTGCGTCCAAATAGTTTTTAAACCAATTTTGTCAAATTAAACATAATCGATTTTATGGCAACCGTAAATCTGATTCTGAATCGGTTGATATGTTTCGATTAAATAAAAACCATTTTCCAGGTGTTTTTATTTGCCGGATTTGGGAGAAATTCATCCTGAGGAAAATTTGTACTAAGGCAATTTTGTCCTAAGGTTTTAGGACAAAATTGCCTGGATTTTCCCAACCCAGATATTTGCGGAAAAATATCTAATAAGTATCCAGTTTACTGTTTTTCGGTTTGGATCATCATTGCTATAGAATCATCAAAAATAATAATGAAATCCATAAAATCAGAATCAAATAAGAGATTTCTGGTTAAGAGCTCTGATACAAATTTCGCTTTTTGGTTTCAAATTTAAAAAATTTCTTATCTGGAATTTAGATCAAGGTTTTGAATTTGAGTTCAAAATGCAGAGTTAAGACTTGGAACTTAAATCCAAGCTTTGTTTTCGGATAAAGGTAAAATTTTAGTTTTATATTCATTATAAAAATATCAATATTTAAATTAAATTAAGGATTCAAATTGAACGAGATCGAAGTTTCATAACTTTGATTCTTGATTCAAAATCAAAACTTTCAATTTATTCAAAGTCAGTTTAAAAACACAAACCTGGTGAAAATCACATATAAAAAATAAGAACTGGATTCAATTCAAAGAATTTGTTTTTTGAATAATCTAGATTAAAATTTTGAAAACGTGATTCACAGCATTAAAATTATGAAATATAAAAAAAAAAATGATAATTTTTTAACTTGTTTTGTATCTTCAAGTAAAACTTAAGGGGGGGGGGTAGGGTCTAACACTTTCAAAAAATCGATTTTTTTATTTTTTTATTTTCTTATTGTAAAACATTTCAAGAATGTTGTGTCAAATTTTCAAGTCAATTGAAGCAAAACTGAAGAAGTTATAGGCCTTTATCTCCTCCTATCTAATACTGCAAGAAAGCAAGAGCAGAAACTTCAAACGCGTTTTTCTCGAAAGCACATTTTTAAAGTCCGTGGACATCGTCATTTGAAAACTACTTATCCGATTCTTTTCAAATTTTCAACATATTTTCTACATATAAAATACCAGACCCCAACGTTTTTATTTTTTGATTTTTTTACTTTGGGGAGATTTTAGAGGTGAAAAATGGCGGATTTTTAAGTGAAAAATCGTAGTTTTTACTTCAAACAGCCACAAAAATTTCATAAAAATATTTTTAAGCTAAATAAAAACGTTGGGGTCCAGAAAAACATCTATTAAAAATATTTTGCTCTGATTTTTTTACTTCAGATGATTCTGTGCTGAGATACAGTGTCCACCGCAAATCCTGTTTTCTAAAAGGCATCCTCGAAAATGCTCCGTCACCGGCCTATTTTTCAATATTTTTCTACGAATAAATTACTAAATGTTCTTTTAACAATGCTTTGTATAATGAAAAAAATTTGAATACATTTGTTTGAACGATTGCTCTAGAAAAAAATCGAGAAAATGGTGTTTTTTTTATACCCGTTAGACCCTACCCCCCCCCTTAAGCTGGAATTTTTATTTAATTTTTTTTTTACAGATATTGCAGCTTCTTTAAAATCAAAGGTTATATCTAAAATCTTAAATTTTATTCGGTTTACAAGAGTATAGAAAAAACCTCATTTGAACAGTAAACCATATTTTTCACATTTATTTCTGAATATTTGATACATTTTCACCCATGCTTAAAAAAGTTATGCTTCTGGTTCAAAAGAAATAGCTTCCTAATGTCAGTTAGTAAAAAAGATTTTTTTTCCAAATAAAGCGTTCGAAATCCTTTTTTTTTTTGTTTCAATTGAAGTCGTTTCCACATCATTGTGCAACTCGCGACTTTTCTCAACGATGCAGTTGGCACACCAATAATTGAAAAAGTATCTGGAACAACTGTATTCAATGTTTAATCTTGGGCTCAAACTCACGGACATCACCTCAGAAGGCAACTGATTTACCAACTGTACTATATCACAAATCCCCATATTTTTTTAAAGCTTCATAAAAAAAGTTGCCATCTCCTAGGACATCTTTATAAAATAAATAATTTTTAATGCAAAATAACTTTTAGTTGAATACTTTGTACTTAGTACATATACATTTTTTCACCTCTGTGTACAATGTTCAAGTAAAAATGTTATGGGAATAAAATTGTCATCAAAACCTCCCCCATGAGCCGGTTCTTCCCACGGCCCTGATATGAGTATTTTATTATGGTTTCAGATTGAAGAAGATCGCAGTTTCGTTACATTGATTCTTGATCTAAAATTAAATTTTTAAATGCAATCAGAGGCAGTTAGAAACAAAAACCTGGTGAAAATTATAATCATAAAATAAGATCTAGATTCATGTCGAAGAATTAGTTTGAAATAAAAAATACTTTATTTACAGGGGGTCAAATCTTATGATTCTGTCTTAGTACATTTCGAACCTGGGAATTATCAAATTTCCAAGGTAATAAAAATTTATAGAAACATGAGGGTCAATGAAAAGAACAAAGCTGTACATACCTTGAATTTTCCGAAAAAGATATAACGGCTTACCGACAGGACTTGAGGCCGCAAGTTATGTTAATGGGGTTCGTTTATGAATAAAATGATTTTTGATTTTTTTTTTGTTAAAGAACTTGTATCCAATCATGAGGTAGAATTTAGCTGGAAATTTCATCAATAATTTAACGTTATCTATATAACAGATTAAAAAATCTCATATTTTATTCGAGAAAAAAAATATCCTTCTCTGAAGCGTAAGCATTATTTTTAACACTTATTTCTGAAAATTTGCTCCATTTTCACCAATTCTTAAAATAATAAAGCTTGTGATTAAAAAGAATAAGCTTTCTAATATATTTAATTTATTTCTTATTTTGTTTCGATTGTAGTCGGTCTTTAACATCTTTGTGTCATTCCCAAATTTTGTCAACGATGCATTCAGGGGACAGTCATATAATAACATATCAGGTACAACTGTGTTCGATGTTTACTCTTGGGCTCGAACTCACGAACATCAGCTCAGGAGGCAACTGACATGCCAACTGAGCTATACGACAAGTCCCCATATTTTTTAAAGTGTCATGAAAAAAATTGGCATCTCTTTGAAATTTCTTTTCCAAAAGTTATGATTAAATATAATTAATTGTCAATGTAAAATATCTTTAAACTGAATAATTAGATAGTAGTACTTACCTACAGCTTTATTCATTATTCTTTGTGTGTGCATTGTTGATACAAAACTGTTATAGGAAAAAAAAATCACCAAACCCACCGCACTTTACCCGATCAGAAGAGAAAAACTAAATTATATCAAGATGAGATATTTTGATATTCAATTTTTTCCTATCTGGATGAGTTATAATTTAGTACTCGTAGGATGTTAAAATATCTCAAATTATATCAAAAAATCTATACGATCATAGCTAAATTATATCAGTTTTTGATATGCTCATATCAAGATTATATCTCGTTCAGATAGCATAGTTTGATATTGGACAGAACAAATTATATCAAAATTATAACTTATCAAGATATAAGTGCTTCGAGAAAATTTTCTAGTGGAAGGTCAATAAACCACATTATTTGATAAAACCATGGCCCATTTTTGGTTTCCCAAAAATTTGATTCAATTTTAAGAATCTGTTGAGAGAAACTCGTTAATGTAAGGTTTGAGCCGTTGACTTCGATGTCCGTGTTTCAGAAAAAGTTGAACGTATATCAAAATAAGATATAATCATTTTATTTTAGCACAATCCGAAAAAAATCTTTATCAATGAATATGAGCTCAACTCCATTCAAGTCTGTCAATCAGAGTAAGATATAATTCAGATTGGAGAAACTTAAAATCGAAAATTTAGAGTACTTAATTATAACTGAATCAGATGTAAATATCTTGGTGAGATACTATTGAGTTATTATTTTGATATGCTCTCCTGATCGGGTAAACCTCGCAGGAGATAATAGCTTGAAAAAGCCATGTATAGACAAAAAACTCAATTCCCAGACTAATTGAAGAATAATATCACTCCATGATATAGAGTTTCATAGGTACATCAAAGGATAATTTTATCAATTGCCATTCAAATCGGATGGATGGTGGGTTCATAGTGATCTTTTATTTTGATTCCTCAAACAATATATCTCTAGTGTAGCCCCAAGTGATGGTAACATTATTGGCTTAATGCTTCCCTTATCGTTGTCTCCCGATGGTTCCATTCAAGCCGATAGAGTTTAACCTTTTGTACAAAAGAGGCTCTGAAAAGTGGCATCTTTTTTATATTTGTTTATTTTTTAAATAAAAATTGTTTAATTTTCTAATATTCTAGAGAGATTTCATAAGCATTTATGAAGTTCAGCTGAAACCATGAAAGTTGTAAAGATGTTAAAAAATTTAAAAAAAACTTTTAAGCAGAGTGCTCGCTAGTGTTAGAAATGCAATAACCCTGCCATAGAGAGGCTAGTTTTTAAATGGAAAGCCATTTGAAAAATACGATAAGAGCTGTAAACGGACAGCCTCCAACCGGATTGATTAGCCTGATGGATTTTCAAAGAGCAACTGTAACTTTTAATTGATTACTTTTCCATCAAGCATCTTTCCTCGGGTGGAAACACAATCCAGCCAGCTAGGTCTAGAGATCAAAGTAAGAGTAGGTAATGGAGCTACCGATGATACCTGGCACTCGTTTCCTATGCAACAAGAACACTTTCATGAATATTTCTTTTGAAGAAAAACTGAGGTTCTTTGAATTTATCGATAAATTGAAGAGAATTCAGAATGGATTGTTCCATTGTTTGTGTGTGATTTCGAATGGTTTATCAATATTGTGAGTAGTGTTGTCTATAGAAGGACAGATCTGTTAAAGACACATCAAGGGGAGCAAAACTAGAAAGATTGATATGAATGCCCATCGACTATCAACAGTAATGCTTTAACCTACAAAAATTCAACTGAAATAACTATGAAACGTAAGCTATACATCAACTTTTGGCACACCACAAATATATGTAATAGACTGCTGCAAAATAAAATTTTTGTTCCAATATGGTCTTCCAATGCGTTTTGGGACACCAAGTACGAGTATGAAATTTGAGATGGTTTGGTTGATTCCTGAATTAGCGCAACCTGTTTCAATTTCGAATTAAAATTTTGAATGGAAGAAGAAACTTTTGCACATTAATATTCCGAAAATTCAAATAAGCTTGAAAAAAAGTTGGTCTTCGATTATTGGTTTTGACTATTCTTAAGCTTAATTTTTTGCAAACAAAACAGGCAGAAAACTTATAATAAAAAAAAGTTATAACCATTTCAAAATAAAAAAAAACTGTAACTATTGAAAAGTGTTTATAAATATCACATTTTGCTTGCTAGATTTTTTATTCTCATCCTACGATTACACAGCTTTAAAATAAGCTGTATAAATCGCTAAAGTTGAAAAAAAAACTTTATAGTTCTATTCCTTGAATTAACTGAACATCTCTGGTGATTTTTGAATAAAAAATTTTGTTTTCCCCTTACAAATTTCCATATAAAATTAAAACTAGCTGCGCTTATTCAGGACTAGATGGATCGCTTAATCAAAAGACAATAATCATCGGATAATTGGTAATGATCTACCCAAAAGTTGGCACCAAAAGAATTAACATGAGAAAATTGAGCATCCAAGCCTAATGGATCGTAAGCATCATTTCGTCAACACCGTCCGCCTGTCAGTCATTTCTTTCAACTGTTCCATTAGAGCGATGACGTCCACATACACATTCCGGGAACTGTCCTGAGTTCCCCAGCTGGAGTCAGTCGATGAATGGCCTTGGCACAGTTTTATTTTTTCGAGCTTCCCTGCAACGAGTCCATTAAAATGCCACACCATCACTGAAAACATGTGTGTAGCAAACGAAAAACAAAAAAAAAACTGACATTCACAGAATGCGATACTGAACGGTTGCATCAAAATTTTAATGTTCGTTAAATTCTTCATAATGAATGTGACGCTTATGAGTTTCTAGAAACCGTTTTGTTAGAAAATTTGCTTTTCAAAGGTGGTACTTTTAAGTCCGATTTTTTCGCTTTAAATTAACAAAACTTTATTAAATGGTCCATACTTTAAATTCAATTTCTGCATAGAAATTTAAAACAGTTAATTTTGCGAATTCTTTTAACCTAAACAAGAACATCTACTTTCTTGAAAAAACTCGATTCCAATGAATTTTCAAGCATATTAATGCTCTAAAAATTGTCTAAAGTTCTTGAGAAACTGTTATAACGGTTAATATTTTTACTTTACTCAGGTCAGAAAATCTTGTTTTAAAGTTTATTACTGAGCTGGATATTAAATCTTAAAGATAGGTTCGTGTTAAATTAATAATTTCCTGAAGTGAAACAATGAAGTAAGGGGTGGCTCAATGTAATGTCCTCATAACGCCACGTAATGGATTCGGTAAATTCGGTATTCGGTTATCAGTAATGACGTACATACACCCAAAATTTAGCCTGTACTCAAATCATGAGATCTCGATATTATAGCTTAATTGGCATAAGAAAAGCACGAGAGCGGCGATGATTCAATTTGAGACCGCCAGCATTATCTTCAAAGCGCAACCGCATTACGTATTACTGAAAAAAAAAACACGTTTTCACGTCCTTTCCTATCTCATCAACAGACGGAAGAGGATGGAAATAAATACCGGTCAACACCTGGCAGCCAGCGAATCGAGCACTGTGCGTGTATATGTAGCAAAGGTGGTAAAAATCATTTCTTTATTTCAATTCACCGGCCAAGCTGCCTGGCTTAACCAGCTGTGCGTATGTATGTAAGACAGGCAGTAGAAAAGCAAAAAAAAAAACATATTTTCGTTTCCAATTCCCATTCAATGGGAATCCATTCCCTTTCCCATTCGCTTCACAAGACAAAATCACCCTTCAAAGTAGGATGGAATAAAATACAAGCCAAACACAAGAAAGCCACCGTTGTGCATTTTTTAGTGATTGACTAACTATTACAACCATCCCTCGTCCCCAATGCGGCTCAAGTAGTTCACTGGTAAGGTATCGGATTGGCAAGACGATAAAAAAATGGTATTGTGAGTTCAATTCTTCGACAAATTATCCAATAGGATGAAAATCACAAAAAAAATATTTTTCTTGTTTTGATTGAATGTAGTGATGTATGGGAGCTCAAGTCTTTATACCAGTAGTGCTTTTTCAATTATATCATCTTTTCAGCATAATTTAGGAATATATACGTAGGTTATAGTTAGTTTCAATCGGCATTAAATTATTGAAACCTCTTCTGTGGGTGTAGAAACATAGATATGCTTTTGCTAGTTTATTCCTCCGGCAACCGTGAGTTGAACTGTTGGATAATGGTAAACATTGGATGTACAATTGAAAACGATTGTTTGTGAATATGGTCATGAAGGTATGAAAGCCCTCAAAGGCACACGCCCTAATTAGCCTGTTAAAATGATTGAAGTTAATCTCCTTTCAGAAGAAACTGAACATAACATGTGATACGTACTTTAGTACATTAGGACGTAGTTGGTGAACAAAACTGACTTCATAGCAGTGATTGAATTTTGCTGAGCATGAACTGATCAACCATCTCTCGCTCAACGCTTTACTCGGAAGCAAAGGTTGCTTTGAGGCAGCGAAAACGACAAAACCGATGATGCATACGCTCTCACATGGCCCGCCTTCAAGAAGCAATATACATTCGAGACAGCGAATCTAAAAAAACCAAACGAATGGCTCTCACTCATCACCTGTTACATTCTTGAGGGAACCGAATTTAAAAGGCAGAGCAAACCCGAGTCTCCTCGTTTGTGCCTGGATCGAATACCCGAGGTTTTTCTGCTATTGCTATTATTGCACAGCAACCGCACGCAGGCAGCTAGTTTTTTCGTTTCTTTTCCTCCCCTCTCCTTGCTCCATACGTTGCGGGCCTATGCAATAAGTTCGGTTGTGTCGTTGTGTCGGCTTGAGTCCATCAAATTCAATACCGTTAATGAGTATGTGTGCCTCGTCTTCTTCATGCATCATGTAGCGACCGAACTTTGAGAGAGTTCGTTCTGAGCAGCAAACGGATAGTGTCTCTCGGAGCAGATCCTCCTCATGGGGGAGGTTTGAATGAATGTATATGTATCGTCTCCTGTATTACTATACGAGGCCTCAAAGTGTGTATTTTGAATGCCTCTGATGAGAAAATGGTTGAGGATTTCAATCACTGCTTCATAGTGAGTGAGGAACACTTTCGTGTGCATTAGTTTGGCAATCAAAAGGATTTGCACAACGTGGTGTTTTTTTAGAGCTTTTACAAAACTAAATAAAAAAAGTACTAAGGATTTATTTAAAAATTTATTTTTAACAACTATTCATTTGAGCTTCCATCATATTAAAAAGGGAGTTGTTTTTCGCTTATAAATAACAGATATATTTTTGGTTTTTTTTTCGAGGGATGAATGACCCCATAGATTTTAAATCCCAATGATCAAATAAATCGCCGGTTTTTTTTTCTATCCAATCACAAATAATCTTAATATCAAGCAGAACTTCAAATTAATATTCTCTGGAATTAACTTAAAAATAAATTTACTTCCGTTTAACATGTGTAATTGTGTATCTATGATCATAAGAATTATATAGGTACTGTTATGTAGATTGCCTAATAACACTATGGGAAAAGTGGTTGCAAAAAATTGAAAAAATTACTTGCTTTGAATGACGTGTCTTGTATACAATTTGATAGCCAGATAGTTCAAACCTAGATAATATAAATTTCAGCCGTCTGTGATGAAAACTCATTGCGCCACAGACATCAGACTTAGCAAAATTTGAAAATTTTAAGGCAAATGTGTAAGGCAACCAAAATGTGTCTAATCTTATTTGAATGTTGATATTATAGACTAAGGACTGAATCCAAAATTCGAAATCTTTAGTAGAATTGTAACCAACACGCGAAACCGGCCCCTGCCTTGGTTAAATATCGCGCGACTGAGGTCGCGGCAGACTACGCGCAATCGGTCGAAGCAGCGCTGCCGGCAGAGGGCGAGCTTGACGAAGCCCCTCTCGAGGACTGTTGGGATACCATCAAAACAGCCATCAACAGTGCTGCGGAGAACGTCATCGGTTATGTGGAGCGATCTCGACGGAACGACTGGTTCGACGAGGAGTGTAGGAGGGTGATGGACGAAGAGAATGCCGCGCGGGCGGCAGTAGTGCAGAGAGGCACCCGTCGAAATGTGGAAAATCACCGACAGCGGAAGAGGCAGCGAGTCCGACTTTTCCAGGAGAAAAAGCGCCGCCTGGAGGAGGAGGAGGAGCTCGAGGAGCTGGAGCAGCTGCATCGTTCCCAAGAAACACGAAAGTTCTATCAGAAACTCAACGCATCCCGCAAAGGCTTCGTGCCGCAAGCCGAAATGTGCCGGGATAAGGACGGGGGTATCCTGACGGACAATCGTGAGGTGATCAAAAGGTGGAAGCAGCACTTCGATGAACACCTGAACGGCGCACATGCAGGAGATCAAGACGGTGGGGGAAGATACATCGCCGGCGTAGCCAACGACGAAGATGAGCCACTCCCAACGATGAGTGAAGTTAAGGAAGCCATTCGCCAGCTGAATAGAAACAAGTCGGCTGGAAAGGATGGCATCGCAGCTTAACTCATCAAAATGGGCCCGGACAGGTTGGCCGATTGCCTACACCGGTTGATAATCCGGATCTGGGACATAGAACAGCTACCGGAGGAGTGGAAGGAGGGGGTAATATGCCCCATCTACAAGAAGGGCGACAAATTGGACTGTGAGAACTACCGAGCGATCACTGTCCTCAATGCCGCCTACAAAGTGTTGTCCCGAATCCTACTCCGCCGCCTAATGCCACAAGCAAACCCGATCAGAAGAGAAAAACTTAATTATATCAAGATGAGATATTTTGATACTCAAATTTTTCCTATCTGGACGAGTTATAATTTAGTACTCGTAGGATGTTAAAATATCTCAAATTATATCAAAAAGTTTTTGCAGCCATAACTAAATTATATCAACCGTTGTTATAATGTAAACAAAATTATAACTCATCCAGATAGGATATATCTACTAAAAATCTTATTGGATTTGTATGCAAAAAAAACGATGGCGATTAAAAATGAGTAACGAACTCATCACTTTTCCATTCCCATCCCATCCTACTAGCTGTGTGTCCTTGCTCTCTACTCTACCTGAGCTTCATAGAAGATAGGTGTTTATTTTCGTACTGATTCTGCATAGCTCGATCCCGGCTGCTTGTTTAGGGACGGCGCGCAAAGACAGGCAGCCGTTTGGGTTCCATAGAATTGGCCAATGGGAATTCATATAAGTATACCTGATGTATTGGAATTTTGTTGGATCGGCCCGATCGGGATCGGACAGTTGGAATTCTCAAAGGGAATCGTGCGCACGGGAATCAGTCGTTTGTGTGGATTCAAACTGGACAATGGGAATTTCTATACGTTTACGTTTACGTTTGCGTGCGGCGGGCAGGCAGTCGACTTCGAGTGTCGTTCAGATGAACCTACTGAAATGAAGGTTCCGAAAATCCAATAGCAGCTTTTAAAGCAGGCAGATCAAAACAGAGAAAAACAACAGTCCCCAGTCTTTTTATTTCGACTCATACTTCTAAATAAAAGTATAAAGGTTGATTATAGTACTAGATTGAATATAAATACTTAAGCTTTGAAAATATAAATGAAACGATGCCTCAAAAATTATTATTTTCATTCATATAGGTCATCGAATAATTTCATCTTAAAGCTTCCAAAAGTGCGTTTTAATCAAAACTAGATATAATTCTGTTTTAGAAAAAACACAAACAACAAATCTCATTTCAAAACTATAACTGAATCAGATATAAATATCTCGCTGAGATAGGTTTGAGTAACGATTTTGTTATGCTCTTCTGATCGGGAACAGATTCGTGGGAAGTCATCAGGCCGGATTTATGGAGGGACGGTCAACGACGGACCAGATATTCACATTACGGCAAATCCTCCAAAAATGCCGGGAACACCAGGTCCCTACGCACAATCTATTCGATGACGAAGACGAAGTACATGCTGGCCCACGGATCCGAGACCGACCGAACCCGCTTGTCCAGTAGTAACAAGGTCACGATCGACGGCGACGAGCTGGAGATAGTCGAAGACTTTGTCTATCTCGGCTCACTGGTGACCGCAGACAATGACACCAGCCGTGAAATCCGGAGGCGAATTATCAGCGGAAGTCGTGCCTACTATGGACTCCACAAGCAACTGCGGTCGAGAAGACTTAGCCCTCGCACGAAGTGTAACCTGTATCCGACGCTCATTAGACCGGTTGTTCTCTACGGGCACGAGACATGGATATTGCTCGAGGAGGACCTGCGTACACTCGGAGTATTCGAGCGACGAGTGTTAAGAACCATCTTTGGCGGCGTACAGGAGAACGGAGTGTGGAGGCGAAGGATGAACCACGAGCTCGCACGACTCTACGGCGAACCCAGTATCCAGAAGGTGGTGAAGGCTGGCCGGATACGCTGGGCAGGACATGTTGCGAGAATGTCGGACGACTGTCCTGCAAAACAGGTGTTCGCTACGAATCCGGTAGGAACAAGACGAGCGGGGGCGCAACGAGCGAGGTGGTTAGACCAAGTGGAGCGTGATCTGGCGAACGTGGGGTGCCCGAGAAATTGGAGAACGGTTGCTATGAACCGAGTGAATTTCAGGAATTATGTTCGTCAAGTTATGTCGTAAGACGGAATACTATGTAAATAATAAGTTGAATTGTGGTCCTGGAACAAGATTTCGAGGTTTTTTCCTTAGTTCGGAGTTGAGATTGTTACTCTTGATTTTTATCGTTCAGGAAATATGATTAAGAATTTAATAATTTGAGTTTAGAGGAGATTTTTGGACGTTTGCTCGACATTTTTGGACCCTCATTGTTAACAACTAACCCCACTTTTCCCCTTTCCTACGGCAGTGCATATACATACATACATGTTTTTTTTAAATTTAACGAAAAACAAATGATCTGTAAAGAAGCTTTTATTTAATCGTTCATTGGTTTGAATAAGAAGATAGAGTGCGACTTATATTGAATCGCTAAATTTTGTCTTTTATCCTATAATCATTGCATACTTATAGGCGCAATTTTTTAGTTTTTAGATAAATACTGTATTTTCAGTCTTTTTCAACAGATAATTACTGGATAAATATTAGTTATTGAACAGATATTAGTAATTTGATGATAACCAATGATCTGGATGCATTCAAAAGAAAAATATATCATTTTGGGCTCTAGGAAACAATTATACCCATAACATACATTTTGGAAAACTTCTTCTTTAAAAAATGAGTGTTAACTATTGCTTTGAAAACATACCATTATTAAGTTCATGTTATACTTCAACGATTGACATATTGGATAAATATTTTAATTATAATTTTTCATGTGAGAAACATTTGAAAGTTATAAAAAAAGGTCCCATTTTGTTAAATTTCTCAAACAAAGTTCAGTTACTCGAAAAATAGAATTTTTATAATTTGTTGAGATAACAGCATTGTTTGTTTTTTTTTTTGTTCTATTTGGCACATTTTCCTCGAACATTTTTTTATGTAAGACATTCCTTTTTCGTGATAAAGCTAAGGAATCAAGTATCTTTCCAGGGATCAAGTATCTTCATTCTCCCCTACGGATAAGATCGGTGTATTGTTGTATTTGATCTTTTTGATCATTTGATTTAATTTTCTCAGTGAGCTGAAGTTTGAAAGATCCGATTGAAGTCCATAACACATAAAGGTTGTTATGTTGCATAGCGCGAATGAGTTTTTATGAATGTAACTTTTAAACCCATTTTTTATATTTGCTAAGAAGTAACTACGCCGTTAACGCATTGTCAAGAACAATTGTCAAAAGCCTCTCCGTCCTCAGTATGTGAGTGTTTGGTGCAGTTTTTTGTCCGGTAAAGTCATTGGAAAATATTTTTTGAAAATGAGGCTGGATCAACAGTTACGAAGAATGGTTGGCGTTAATCCGAGATGACTGGATGTTCAGAAAATTGTTATTGATATTGATCTGGACAACATAAACTTAAAAAAAGTGCCGTCAACAAGTAACGAAATAATTTTTTTTTCTGCAAATTCCCGGACAGCGTTATCGTTCGAAAAGGCTATTAAAATTATCCTCTGAGGTTTTTTCACCTTGTCAATTTTTCCTTTGAAGACACCTGAAAGACAACGTTTTCGCCGAAAACAATAAAAAATCAAAATAAGTAGTATTTTCAAATGTTCATTTTATCAAAAAAAAAAAAGAAGTTCTCTTAAACATCTGTATCCAAAGCTTTCATTTTAATACTTAAATCATGTTAAGGATACCAAATATTGACTAACTATTATATTATGAAATCAAACTTACTTGCGAAAAAATCACATCTTATAAGATTAAAACTGGTGGACTTGTCCCTTTTTTTATGAAAATATTTTTCATAAAACCAGATTTTTTCCAAATGCGAATGTTATCCATAAAAAAGGTTTGAAATTCAAAATTGAAGTTAAAGTTGCGACTTTCTTTGAAAAAAAAAAAAGGTGGTGATGTTCTATAGCTAACTCACTAGGTATCAAAATAGTTAATTTTTGATTAAAAACATCAGCTTTCTACGAGCTTATAAAAATTAACGACTTTTATAACTTTTTTAATTTAATGATAATTCATTGAGGAATCAGAAACCCCTGAAGAAATAGTTAAAATAAATTGAAACTCATTTATATATTTTTGGATTTTATTTCTAGGTTAAAGTAGATAATCAATTAATTATTATACAAAATATGATTTTATATTTTGAAATGTAATTGCACGTTTATAAATTCAAACAAATTTGAATCTTAAAGATGTTGGAATCATAAGAAAATTCACATAAATTAGAATTACCACAAATTTATATGTGGAACAATTGAAAACGTGGAAATTTGAAATAATTAATCAAATACAAAGAAAAAACTAATCGAAAGAACTTCAAATTTTTTTAATGTTTTGTTTATTAATTTTTCAAAGCTTCAATATGATTTAAAGGGATGTGATTTTTTGGGAATTGAGGCATGAGAAAAACAAAAAAAAACTTTGATTGTTCAATTTTCTGTTTTACGTCTCGTATTGAATTTTAGCATTAAAATAGGATTGCGAGACAGATTTTTTATTTCGAAAGAAATAATCAGAAATAATTAAGAAAAACTAAATGATAAAATCCATAAAGAAGCGATAATACTTATTCCCCGAACAGTTAACCACACGGATGGATGGCGTGTCAAAGAGATTATCGCCAGGGACCAGCACCATTCATAAGGACTTACCTACATATGTTCTACCACAGGTGCTGCAATTCCACAGACCCACGCAATATATTTTCCTGGTAAGGAGGAATGTTTATGAAGCTGCGACAAAAGAGCAGGGTCACCTGAAAAAAAAAAACCGGTCACCGAAACCGGGATTTAGGGAACCGCAACATAACCTCCCCGAGGCACCCCCAATGAACACCACACTCAGTCAGTAGAGCTCACTGATTTACTTTGGCTCCCATGGAGATTTTTCGGAACCAGGAGGACATGCCATCACAACCACCCCCGCATCCGATCAATGTGTCGTGAGGTGTAACAAATGATGCTAGATTAGATTAACCAAAGACTAATTTGACACCGGGAGTCGGTTGCTAGTTTTTACTAGGTGTTGAATGGACCCCCAGGTTTTTTTCGAGAATGGTTGTTGCTGCCAAGAAGCAGCAGAATCGTTTGTGTTTTTTGCTGTTTCTTGCTTACTTTTCTGCTCCAAAAGCACAGTTTCTAGGTTTTGCCGTACCTATTGCTCTGCGGCTGCCCCTAGCAATGACTCGGAAACGGTAAAACAGATGCTCATTAATTATTTCAGAAGGACATTGTCGGTGGTAAGCTGCCTCGGTTTTGTGGGTGACGTTTTTACTGTCCCGGTGAGGTAAAGCTCAACTACTTGGTAGATGGTAGGTATGTGAGATGTTTGTCGGTTTCTTCTTCTCGAGGAAAAAAAATCGTGGTAGATAAGGATGATGGTGCTGGAGCTGGTCATCCCAATTACTAACGAGTACATTCAATATTGTTGGCACGAAACACGTTTAGGTGACGGTTTTTATTTTGTCCGCTTACCAGTTGAGATTTTGACGATTACGAGACTGTTAACATATTCATCAGAATTTTTCATGTGCTTCGATGTACATTTTCATATGTGATGAAAGAAATTAGAGAAACATGAACTATCAAAGAACGAAAGAACATAAGCCGTAAATATCATGAAAATTTCGAAAAAGATACAACGGCTCACCGACAGGACTTGAACCTGCAATCTCCGCTTCGGTACAACGGCGCGTTAGCCAATTCCACCACGGTGAACGTGATGGAACCGGCGAACACGAGCAATCGAGCTCTGCCGATCAACTGCTGGACCTTCTATCGAAACACCATGTATATCCCGCATGTGATCTTTCCCTCTATTGATCTCTCTTGTTTCTCTAACCCCACCCATCGACTCGGGATTTTAGCCGAGCGAGCACATGGTCGATTGCTTCGGGTTTGCCGCAACTTACGGTCAGATGAAGAAGCCATCAGTGCCGCTCAAGGTTCCGAGCAGACCAGTTACACAGGGAGGTGTTGCTCTGTTGAAATCAATACTGATGTTATGAAATCGCTTGGTACATCTTTGTACCTGAAAATGATCACATTTTCATATGTGATGAAAGAAATTAGAGAAACATGAACTATCAAAGAACGAAAGAACATAAGCCGTAAATATCATGAAAATTTCGAAAAAGATACAACGGATCACCGACAGGACTTGAACCTGCAATCTCCGCTTCGGTACAACGGCGCGTTAGCCAATTCCACCACGGTGAACGTGATGGAACCGGCGAACACGAGCAATCGAGCTCTGCCGATCAACTGCTGGACCTTGATTTCAACAGAGCAACACCTCCCTGTGTAACTGGTCTGCTCGGAACCTTGAGCGGCACTGATTGCTTCTTCATCTGACCGTAAGTTGCGGCAAACCCGAAGCAATCGACCATGTGATCGCTCGGCTAAAATCCCGAGTCGATGGGTGGGGTTAGAGAAACAAGAGAGATCAATAGAGGGAAAGATCACATGCGGGATATACATGGTGTTTCGATAGAAGGTCCAGCAGTTGATCGGCAGAGCTCGATTGCCTGTGTTCGCCGGTTCCATCACGTTCACCGTGGTGGAATTGGCTAACGCGCCGTTGTACCGAAGCGGAGATTGCAGGTTCAAGTCCTGTCGGTGAGCCGTTGTATCTTTTTCGAAATTTTCATGATATTTACGGCTTATGTTCTTTCGTTCTTTGATAGTTTATGTTTCTCTAATTTCTTTCATCACATATGAAAATGTGATCATTTTCAGGTACAAAGATGTACCAAGCGATTTCATAACATCAGTATTGATTGCTTCGATGTAAATATTAAGACAAACCATTGAAAATTTGTTTTCTATTATTTAAATCGGGGATGAGCATCTTTCAAACTCAAAATCCATGAAATCTTATCGGAAAAGCAAAACAAAAATCGAAAGCCTATAAAATAAGCATTCCAGATTTTTCCAGCACGTATCCGGATCAGGCTTATCCTCCTATATCATTTTTTGTTATTGGAAAAATCTTGCGAATCTGGTATTTGATATCATATTTTTCAGTCCAAATACTGGGCAATATCCGGACGAATCTTAGCAAATTTAAAGTATCATTTGATCAAAATCAAGGAGAGATGAAAGAATATCACTTGAAAATTAGATATTTCGTCATAACTCACCCAACCCTTTCAAAACTTCCAAAATATTTTCAATGTTCATTTTGTAGAAAATAATTCATAAAATTAATTTTTGCACCTACACTATATTTTGCGACAAATGTTCGGCAAATATCCGGCAGATTGCCATTAAAATCAAAGGTTCTGGCAGGACCGGTTTTGAACCGATTTTTCTTGAATACCGGAAATGTACCGAACAACCTGGAATGCTTACTTTAAAGCTACAGATGAGCATGGGCACCTCCAAGTACCGTGACACAGTAACTGTTTTTGAAGCCTCAACCAAACATTGTGTTCTTTGGTAAATAAAGTAACCGAAACATAAATAGTTGTGTTTTGCTCGCTAAAATTTTTATGATTGACAATCGTCAAAACTATCCTCTACAATTTAAATTGCGCCACGGATAACAAGTATAAATTTACTTTTTCCAATGAATCAATTGGCCCTGAGGACCAATAAAATAAGCAAAAAGTGTGCGAAATAAAAATAGAACCACTTATGAATTTCTACAAAATCAAGACTCTTTCTTGAACTTTACTATGTACAATTGAATGTTATTGCTTAGATTAAGGTTGCCAGAATTTTTTCAGCATGTATCCGGCCCGGGCAATCCGGGCATTTTTTTATAAAAAAAACCTGGCAAAATCCGGGCATTTCATTTCTAAATCGAGACCAAAAATCCGGGCAATATCCGGGCAAATTTTGTTGAAACCCAGAAATTACTCAACAAAATCAAAGATAAAAGAATTGAAAAACATATTTTTTTTTCATCAAAATTCAAAAACACATTTGAAATCGTATTTTGGTCTTCGAAAAATCTTTTCATGATTTTTTTTTTGCAAAATCTGCTTAAAACTTTTTTTGGTAGCTTAATAAAACAAATTAACAACACAATTTTTTTTTGTTTTATTTGCGAAATAGGATGAAAAATCCAGGCAAAATCCGGGCACTTTTCAATGAATTCCGGGCAACCGGGCCGGGCTGGACTGTACTTAAATTTTGTATCGAATATCCGGGTAAACCCGGATAAAACCGGGCAATCTGGCAACCTTAGCTTAGATGAACTAATTGAATAGATAACTGAATTTTTATGCGATTTCTAGTATTTCAACTGGTTCTAAAGGTTTTTTTACGTAATTCCTCAAAAGCACTCAAGAATTTGAAATTTGTCGAACTGTTAAACTTCATCATAAACATGACGTGGAATGATAAAACAAGCGTTCTGGGTTTAATTTGGATTAGGAAAAAAACAGGCTGGTTTACAAAAACTTGGATTTTTATTTCAGTAAATCATTCTTTTTACAGTTTCAAGTTTTAGTTGGTAGCACTTTATTAGTGTTAAACGGAATTGGTACCCATTTTTGACTATCTAGAATCAAATCACGTTGCTTGATGATTTGAGTCATGAAAAAGTACAAAATATTCCAAAATTACTAAATTAAATAATTGAAATTTTAGCTATAAGCTACTTAAAAGTGAATTTCTTGGACCTGAATCTGAATCAAAGTTTCTGGCAGGACTCTGAATCTGAATTCCAAAAAACTAGATAGCTTGCAGTGTAATAGGTATAATTTCAAATTGGTTCGAAAGTTGGATGAGCAGAATCTTCAGCGGTGGTATATTCTTGAGCTGGTGAGTTTTAGCAAATTTATCGAAATAATGAAAATGAGACTAAATAAACCCAGCAAACCGATATTGAGCCTTAACTTGGTTTAGCATCAAGACAGTAATGTCATCAACAACATGAAACTGGTAATAGAATGAGTTACCGAAATAAAAATCGAAGATTTTCAAAACCAGCCTTTTTTTATTAAAATTGAACTACCATCATTCTTAGTCATGTTTATGATGAAATTAAGCGGTTTGATAAAATATAAATGCTCAGATGTCAAATTTGTGAGTGCTTGAGAGGTAAATATTCTTTAAAACCAGTTGGAATTTGGTCCTCAATGCAAATTGGTTCATAGGAGAAAAAAAAACTTATGCTAGAGTTATCCGTTGCATATTGTAGAGAAAAATTTTGACGATTGTCAATCATTCATATTTTTTTAACAAGCAAAACACATGGTGGTCCCATTTTGGTAATGGTCACTGTATGTTTAAAATATGAGTTATTTTGAAGATCTTTTAAAGATGTTTGATAAAATTTGGAAAAAAACTGGCTTGTGTCATTTGCACTCAAATATCGACAAAACAATTAACAATTGAAATATTTTTGTTTCGAATAATCATGCCGAGAATAAATAGATTGAGTCGTTTGAGGAATGGATAGTGGGAATACACATAAAAAATGTCATAAGATTTTCAATTTTATGAAAATATTTATCACCGTAATGCATGTTTGTTATTTTTTTAATTGGCCACCAAAACAAAAATTTTTGAGCAGATTTTGCATAAAAAATCATGGATGGATTTTTTGAAGACAAAAATGTGTTTTTAAATTTATTTTCGAATTTCGATTAAAAAATTATTTTTTTTCAATTCTTTTCTCTTGATTTTTGTTGAGTAATTTCTGAGTTTTGATAAAATTTGCCCGGATTTTTTGGCCTCGATTAAGAATTGAAATGCCCGGATTTTGCCAGGTTTTTTATAAAAAAATGCCCAGATTGCCCGGTCCAGATACGTACTGAAAAAATTCTGGCAATCTTAAAATAGATGAATAGAAAGTTAGAAGAAATGAAATATTGTGGAAAAGGACGTGTAAAATCGATTAGGAAACATGATCATCATATAGGGAAATTGAGGGTAAAAACAGCCATAACTCCATTTTCTGAAGCGTGCGGTGGCCAAAACAGCCTTCATTCGATTCCTCAGAAAAAAAACTACACACGATAGGTCTGTTTTCGTTTAAAATTCTCAGGTTCGAATCAGTGTTTTTCTGGAATTGTTACAAAATATAAGGGAATTAGGGGTTAAAAAGGCACTATATCTCTGTTTGCAAGCTTGTGCGGCGTTTGAAACTATGTCCAATCGATTTTCCGGAAATTTTCACAAAAGGAAAGTATAATTTCATAGATTTGGGTCATGTAGAACGAAAGATATTGAATTTTTTCGCGGTTTGTACACTTTTTTACCCATTTTGCGTTTTTTTTCAAACTGCTGCTCATTCCAGAGTTAAATTATCAATGATATTTAAACCTTCAACTGCATACAAGCCCGAACTTGCTCTCGAAGTAGTTTTTTGAACATTTTTATGCTTTTTCAGTTCTGTAAAATATTTAGAAAATTTAGTGTGCAATTTTGAATTCTAGAGAAATAATTTCAAAAATATCACATTCCATACCCTTTTTAAACAATCAACACAATTGAGACAACATTTTCAATTTTTGAATATTACGATCACACATTGGGTATGATCTGGCTTACTGGCATACAAAGTGTATAAAATAAGCAGAACCATTGGGTTTAAATTAAAACTGCTGGAAATTTTCTGTAGTGCACAAAAAAACATCTTTTTGATTCGGTTTTGTATCAATATATATATGGTTATTCGCCTAAATGGGGGGTTACATATCTGGGGAAGGTAATATAAATATCAATCCTCACGGTTTTAGAACGATTCCTACAGGTTTTCAAAGAGCCAAAAGAGCTGTTTTAATTAAATTTTGATTTTTCAACGGAACATAAATTTGATCAGCATCCATTCTTACATAGGAAAAAATGTTTTATAAATGTTTTACTTGAAACCGATGTGATATGAATGGATCTGTAAAGGCCAAGGAACTTAATGACCCAAGTAAAATTTAATGGTGATGGAATTTTAAGTTAAGCTTTAGTAGAATAATTCATTTTTAAAGCGTGTTTCCTTTTTCATTTGTATGTTTAAAATGGAACTAAATCTTAGTTATCAATGTTCACAACTTCAAAATTTTTCATCAATTCATCAATTACTGAACTTAAATTGAAAAATCAATCACCGTTTTTTTTTTGCTACGGAAACAACATGAGCCCAAAATCAAGTTCAAATTTCAAACGAATATGGATCCTGTTCTCCACTTGATTATAAATTTTATTTTACCAACAATATTCTACATGATTTTAATGCTTATAGTAAAAGTGTTAAAGAATCCGTCTCAGGATCAATGGGTTTTATGAGATTAGTAGAAAAAAGACTAATGTTTGGTTGCAAAAAATAAGGTTTTGCTCAAACTTTAATTGAAATAGGCTGTGCTGTTCAGAGTAGTCGGTAATGTATTGAACTACTAAAAAGGAAATTGCGAGCTCAAGCCTGCATAATGAAGTCAGTTAGTAAGGCAGTTTAACTCATCACAAAATCTTATCTACTGGCGTAGAATTCAGTCAATAACATTTCGAGCAACTATATGCATTCTATTTTAAATATTATTGAAATTAAAATTTGAGGAACAGAAAACGTGAAGTTTTGTGAAGTGTGAAGTGAAATGTGAAGTTTTTCAAATTAAAATTACCCTTCCGCTCATTTTCAACATCTTCCACCTTATTCTAATCTTCTATCCGTCTGTAAACATTCAATTCTTGAATATTATTTCTCAAAAAAAAAAATTCATCGATATAGCCGATAAAATAATTTAATTTTTTTGAAAATTACGTTAACTTTCTTCTGATCAATACTTTTTATTCCTTTCAACACGAAAGTTATAATTGTGCCTTCTGTAATTCAACAATATTAAATTACTCTTCCAGGACTTATGACAAATGGAATATTGCTTAGAAATTTTGTGAACACTTCACCCAAAATTCAGCTATTACTCCTATCATGAGTTCTCGATATTACAGCGAAATTGGCATAAGAAAAGAACGCATGCGGCGGCGGTGATTTGACTTAAGACCGCAGGCGTTAACCTTCCCGTAGGACCGGGAGCCTGGGCAATTTTTCTCGGGGGCCCCAACGAACTATTTTTTTTTTTAATAAGGCAACAAATCTAAATGAAAATTATTATAAGAGCTGTTTATTAGACTGAGTTGATTTGGGGTCATTTTTATATTTCTCAAACCCTGGGGTCTTAAATGCTTCGTTTTGGTTCAAAAGTCATCCATGATTTTTTGCAGAATTTTTAAGTAACGTTTACATGAGTAAATTTGAACTTTTAGGTTTGTATGGGAAAATTGAATATTTTGTACTGAAAAATCAACATCATTTTTGTTTCTTTTGTGGGACCAAGGCTGCTAACGGTTTTTGTGCCAATTTATAAATTCCTTCAAGGAAATTTTCCGCTGAACAACTTTGTCGTGTATCATAACTTTGTATTTTTTTATATAAAAAAGTTATTAGCTCTTTAACAGGTATATGTCTTTTGGCATTGATAAACAATAAATTCAATTGACACCACTGCTTGTGCCCCGCGAAGTATTGCATGAAAAGTAGTCATGCAATACCTCGCAAGGCACACAACAGTGGTGTCTATTGAATTCATTGTTTATCAATGCCAAAAGACATACCTCTGTTGAACAGCTAATAACTTTTTGTCTAATGAGATACGAATTTACAATCTTCGACAAAGTTGTTCAGCGGAAAATTTCCTTCAGGAATTTTATAAATTGGCACAAAAACCACCAGCTGGCTCGGTTGCACAGAAGAAACAAAAATGATGTTGATTTTTCAGTACAAAATACTCAATTTTCCCATACAAACCTAAAAGTCCAAATTTACTCATGTAAACGTTACTTAAAAATTCTGCAAAAAATCATGGATGAGTTTTGGACCAAAACGAAGCTTTTGAGACCCCAGGGTTTGAGAAATTCGAAAATGACCCCAAATTGACTCAGTCTACTGTTTATATCAAAATTTGATTCTTAATTTATTGAATAACTCCATCAGCAACTTAAATTTTCTGATTAAGAAAAATCAAAAATAGATGTTTAAATATTTTTATTTTATCGTTCATAGCTTGGTATGAACTTCATCGAAAACATGATAAATATTTCCCTCATAACCATTGGGAAAAAAATTCTAAATTTAAAATAAAACAAAAAAAGTTTATTTAAATTCTATGGAGATACAGATATAAGAGTTCAAGAGCATAATTCAATCCCTGGCATAAGATTTTATTCAGAACCACAATTCAGTGCAATTAAAATTAGATCTTCAAATTAATATTTAAGAAACAAATTTCAATTACAATTCATATACAAACTTGAGAAAAAAAAGTTACAATCGGTGCCAATGCAGGAATTATTAAATTTTTAAATCAAAATGAAATTATATTTCAATTTTATATTCACAAGCACAAAATTCTTTTTTCATAATTTGTTGAAATTTTAAAAATGTGATGCGGATTTCAAATTTCTTAAATTGAAAAACAGGAAACAGCTAAATTGGTCAAATAGTTATTCTAAAGGTTACAGAAGAATAAATTTAAAACAGAAAATCAGAATAAATGGATGCTTAAAACACGAAGTGAACACAAAGCATCAGTGTAAAATTTAAGATGATTTGATTGATTCCTTTGTACGGAAGAAGAAATTTTCGCGCATTTTATCATCCAGAAAATTCCTATAAGCTTGAAATGAAGTTGGTCTATAATTTTTGACTTTTTATATGAAATGACTATTCTATGAAATTCTGTAATGCAATAAACATGTTTCACTGAAATTCATTTCTATTTTTATTCAAATGTATCCAATATAAAAGTGAATTTTACATTTATTTCATAAAATAGCATCCATAAATCAACCAATCATCACTTAAGCACAAAGAGTGAAGGGCCTGTTCTATTCAAATGCATCCATAATTGGAAACCATTCAAAACAAGCCCAATTACTGTCATGATCGCTGTGAAAAAATGGCACTTAGCCGAACCAATTCTGCCATTATGGAACGAACGGCGGCGCGCACATTAAGGGATGGCGGCCATCCATCAATGCATAACCATGTAATTTAATTTGTGATGAGATGCCGGACAGACGGATGCTTTCGATGGCATTTTTGATTTTTTTTTTCTGTTTTTTTTGTTTGGGAATGCTGAAATATGCCAATAATGCCAACGGAATAATGCATAGCTCGCGATAATTATGTTCCGTACAACTTCCAAATGCATGCTTAATAGCGTTCTGATTTTGAGTTTCGATCTGGTTTGATATAATAACGTTTAAAAATAATCAATGTTAAAAAGTAAGTGTAATTCGACATAAATGTTAACATATATGTTGACAATATATTGTAATAAAAAGAAAAGGTTCAGTAAGCAATTCTGAATATCTCACAAAAGAACCATTTTTCAAACAAACTTATAAAACAAACATTTCTACAATGAAGCCAAACGACAGATAAACCTGCCCTGCTGACCCCGGAAATAAGATGTATGAAACTCGTGCCATAATTTCGCATGTCCAAAGTTCTAAAACTTTTTCGTTTCTAACAGCCGGCTATCACTTTCTTCGGCAAAGTCGCACGCATTCTGTTTCTGGTGTCACCAAATGCTAGGCCGAAAACCTAATTAAAACTTAACCAACATCCGACACAAGTGAGCGATAAATCATTATTATCACATTATGACATTCTCCCACCGGCAGTTTCTGACATTTCCTTCTTCAGGAGTTTGCTCTTTCTGTCTCTAAGTCTCTGCTGCTAGCTAGCTAGCTAGGGCGTTTTGACCTTCTCTAGTTAGACTTTCCCACTGGTTTAGATAAGATGATATTCAACATTCTTGCGACGAGCGAGCAACGCCTTGTTGGCAGTTGTTCTGCTTCGGTTGTACCAATTTCTAACAGAAGGTTGTCGCAACTACTTAAGGCTATAGTCTCCCACTCCATCATCCCGAAAAACCTTCTTCCCATCCCTTCATCAACTTTACCTAACTGGATCCTACCTAGGCACATATTCACCATTTTTACGTACCACACATACACAACTTTCATCTCCTCAAACAAGTTCCGTTCAAGTTCTGATGATTTCCGCTGAAACACTTTCCGCACCACGCAGCAGAAGCTGACCTGCTTCAGTTAATACGATTTTGATTAACAAAGTTTAATAACTTTGCTTCCGATACCGATCCAGCTGGACCGATGGCTGATATCTGATGGCGGCGGCAAGCAGAAGAAAAGGGAACCACGTCGTGCTTCTGGGCTTTCAACCGTATGATGGAGCATTTAGATTCCGGAGAAAAACCAGGGGCGATTCCGGACGAACTGCAAATTAACAAATTAGAAATCGATCCCAATAAAAGGAAAGCAGCGTTTCCCTGTTCCACAGTTCAAATTAAGTAAATGTTGAGTGGGTTGTATCAATATTGAAACTACAAGTTTGTTTTTATACATAGGTTTTGTATATATGTTAGCATTTATGTATGTTGGTTATCGACCATGGGTGCACGGATTCACCGCAGTTTCTGCCTTGGATCTCAGCTCTCGATTCCCTTTGGAAAGATTCTCGTTCACATTAACACGCTTTCTTACTGAGAAACCAATATCCGTGAGTGACAGAGATCGGTTTTGTAAATATTTTGCATAGAAATCATTCCTCTGCACAGTGATGCCAAACTGGATCAATATAACATAGGCCACACCGTTCTCAGGAGTTCCTCTCAAAAGGCGGCGAACGTCCACTAAGTGGTATATTGGTATCTCTGTAACCCAGAGCACGACACCACGACAGAAAATATGCTTGAAGATCTTCGTTCTGGACGAAGGGCACTCCGTTTACTATCAGATCATTGGATCTCTTGCTCCTCTCGTACATATTTGAATTGTCATTCTTAACGTCCGATATAGATTTCTGAAGTTCAGCTACAGTTTTGTTGTGATCCTCACTTAGCTTGACCATATCCGCATTAGTTCTCGCCTTAGAGTTTCCATTTGGACAGTTAGTTTTTCACCCATCTTCTTCATATCGGGATTTCACTATGCGAGATAGTTCTAACTGGTAAAAATCCTGTTTTGTGTCACACTTCGACTTCTATTCAAAACTCATTCTATGTCTTCTAATCTTTTATCTTAAGATTAAGATTATTAAGTTCGACAAATCTCCAATGCAGCGCGCACACTATACCCAGACCCCATTGTGTTGATGCAAGGTATATTCTGGAGAAACGAATCAATAAGGTGGGCTAGTTTACTTACTGGTATTCCGGCAACCGTTTATAAACCTGGCCAGCTGGCAACTGATAGAACATTCTTATTACACATCTTACCTGCCGGTCACTTATGGGATTCGATCCCAAAAGTATCCTTACCGATACCGGGAATCGAACCCAGTACGCCTGGCATACCAAAACCAGACTTGGGCCAGCCTATTTGCTAGACCACATCGGTGCTTTGTGTCCTTATACATAGTTTTTGTTAGCAAATCATGGTGTTTTATTAAAGTGTAATGTGTATGTAAACGTCCTTTGAGCTACAACAGTTATAAATCTACAACAGTTATTATTATACCTCTACTACACCTATAGAAGAGGTTGCAAAAATCCAATGCCTATTAAGCAAATCTCTGTGCCGAAAATGGATTGTATCTCATTTACCCGAAAACTTTTGCCCAAAATAAATTCTCCCCAGAATGACAAATACCCGAATTCAAACTCCAGAATGAACCATTTCCCAGAAAAAAATTCTTAGAATGCACCTGTGTGTGTGTGGTTGTTTTCTGGTGATTGAAATTCTGTGGATTTTTCATTCTCGGAAAAAGTTTTCAGGGGGAATGGAGTACAATCCCAAAAATACGCTGAAAAGTTTACTGTACTAAAGATGATATGATTGGAAAATCACTACTGGCATAAAGAATCGAGCTCCCGAGCGAAATTATGCATGATCACTGAATTCAAGACGAACAAGAAAAACATTTTAAGGGATCCTCATCCCATTGTATGATTCATCCAAAAAAAAACCTAGTGAGAATCGAACTCACCGCAACATCTCAACTCGGCTTATCAGTCCGTTATTCTACCCAGTGCACCATCTCAGTTTGTTATCCATGAAAGTTTATTGTCATAGTCTTTCTGCCACCGCCAAATACCAAGGAAAACGCATTGCATTGGCCGTCGGTCATTTGGCCGGTATATTGTTTCAGCCTTTGAATGGGAGGAGAATGTGTGAGAATATAAAACCAGAAACTGTTTTCTATTGCCGACCGGTTCACAAAGGTAATCGGTACATCATTTGACAATATTCTTGCTGGCTGATTGTTTCTATCTTGCTTTGTCTTGTGATAGGACATGGGACATGTTTTATTGACTTCTTTAAGACTTATGCAATGCCGTTGCGCTGGAAGGACAATGCCTGTTATTAGAGAGCTTGTTAATGCCGGTCCGGCATAGAATCTTAGGCCGATAATTCCACCTTCAATAAGAATTCCACCTTCAATAAGTTCATTATTGGATTTAAGTCTGATTTGAACATGTACAAATCCGAAACATTTAATGTGTACATCACTGATACGCATTACTTTTTGAACGAAATATGAAGGCAGGAAAACCGAAACGTATACTAAATCTATCCAAATCGCCAGACTACACACACTCCAGCTAGTAAGAAATCCAGGTATTAAAACGTTCAACAAATGCTTACCAAAATGAGCAAGTTAAGTTTTTTGCGTTGAAGATCATATCGAAAAACGACAAAAGTGACAAGGACATGGCAAAAATGGATACAACTATATTGATGATACATTCAAAATTATCACTTATTAAAATCACCGTTGTGCATAAAGATTGCAATAAAATCAATTTTCATACAGGGTGATACGGTCAACATTTGGTCAATATCAAGTTGACGTATTTCTTTCAATTTTCCATAAAAAAACCTGAACACACTTCATTTTGAAGGTGCGTGTGTGTGTGTGTGTGTGTGTGTGTGTGTGTGTGTGTGTGTGTGTGTGTGTGTGTGTGTGTGTGTGTGTGTGTGTGTGTGTGTGTGTGTGTGTGTGTGTGTGTGTGTGTGTGTGTGTGTGTGTGTGTGTGTGTGTGTGTGTGTGTGTGTGTGTGTGTGTGTGTGTGTGTGTGTGTGTGTGTGTGTGTGTGTGTGTGTGTGTGTGTGTGTGTGTGTGTGTGTGTGTGTGTGTGTGTGTGTGTGTGTGTGTGTGTGTGTGTGTGTGTGTGTGTGTGTGTGTGTGTGTGTGTGTGTGTGTGTGTGTGTGTGTGTGTGTGTGTGTGTGTGTGTGTGTGTGTGTGTGTGTGTGTGTGTGTGTGTGTGTGTGTGTGTGTGTGTGTGTGTGTGTGTGTGTGTGTGTGTGTGTGTGTGTGTGTGTGTGTGTGTGTGTGTGTGTGTGTGTGTGTGTGTGTGTGTGTGTGTGTGTGTGTGGGTGTGTGTGGGTGTGTGTGTGTGTGTGTGTGTGTGTGTGTGTGTGTGTGTGTGTGTGTGTGTGTGTGTGTGTGTGTGTGTGTGTGTGTGTGTGTGTGTGTGTGTGTGTGTGTGTGTGTGTGTGTGTGTGTGTGTGTGTGTGTGTGTGTGTGTGTGTGTGTGTGTGTGTGTGTGTGTGTGTGTGTGTGTGTGTGTGTGTGTGTGTGTGTGTGTGTGTGTGTGTGTGTGTGTGTGTGTGTGTGTGTGTGTGTGTGTGTGTGTGTGTGTGTGTGTGTGTGAAGAATGTTGCTACTATTTTGATTTTGGAATTCACTCTTCAGTTGTCAAAATGCCGTCCAAGGAAGAAGATCAGCGTATCAAAATTTTGCTAGCGCATCGCAAAAATCAGAGCTACGCGCGCGTTAAGCTGGCAATATCGCTTAAACTTGTCAAATCCACCGTAACAAAGTATTTAAAGTGTTTGGGGAACGTTTGTCGACAGCCAGGAAGTCTGGATCGGGGGGAAATCAAAAACCGGAAGTCGCTGATACGACAAAGAGAGTTGCCGGTAGTTTCAAGCGAAATCCTAACCTCTCTCTCCGAGATGCCACAAATAAGCTGGGTGTATCGTCTACAACCGTGCATCGAGCCAAAAAACCAGCCGGACTATCGACTTACAAGAAAGATGTGACTCCAAATCGCGATGATAAACAAAATACGACGGCCAAAGCGCGATCCCGGAGGCTGTACACGACGATGTTAACGAAGTTTGACTGCGAGGTAATGGACGACGAAACCTACGTCAAAGCCGACTCCAAGCAGCTTCCGGGACAAAAATTTAATACAGCAAAAGGAAGGCGAAAGGTAGCAGATATTTTCAAGCACATGAAACTGTCAAAGTTCGCGAAGAAATATCTGGTTTGGCAAGCCATCTGTACCTGTGGCTGGAAAAGCAGCATTTTCATAGCTTCCGGGACTGTCAACCAAGAAATTTACGTGAAAGAGTGTTTGAATGAACGTCTGCTGCCTTTCCTGAAGAAACACGGTTGTTCCGTACTGTTTTGGCCGGATTTAGCATCTTGCCATTCCGGTAAAAAGGCCATGGAGTGGTACGCTGCCAACAACGTGCAGGTGGTTCTCAAGGACAAGAACAGAGCTCCGCCCAATTGAGAAATACTGGGCTACTGTCAAGTGGAGTGCATTTTCAACAGTAGAAATGTTCCACAGAACTTTTGTACATGTCTATCTGAACTTATGAGGTTGTTCTTTAAGTGATTTCCGAACTTTTGGATGCTTGAGAAGTTAACAACATATAGAAAAACATGCTTACGCAATGCGACGACGAATACAGTTGGATTGAGATTTTTATCTCAACAGACATCTGAGATATTCAGAGTGGCCCACTTTTTCCCATGGCTCACGTTACCCCGTTCTCTCCTATATATTTGATCAAATATTAAACTAACTCCTGGAATAGTTAGGTGAAAACGAAGAAACAAGATCCTAGTCGCATTTCAACAGTTAATGCAAATCTAAAAATTTTAAATAAAGTTTAAATAAAAGTAAGCTTACCAACAATGTATCTTTTTTCTGAAGCAACGAGACCGAAGTTAATCGTTCGGTAATCTTCGCAATTCATCCGAGTACAACCCTGGCCTCGAAACCCATCCTTCAGTTGAAAAGTTTTTTTTCCTTCCCATTCTGCACCGTCCCTGATGTGTGCAATTTATTTCCGCATTGTGAAGGAAGAGGTTTATGTATGACCGCCCCAGACCCGTTTGCTAGCTTGTATTTAAGATGTGCCACACTCTTTCACTTCGCTATTGTTTCCACCATTTCGCTAATGGTTTTCTGCGTTGCCGCCATCGCTAGTGTTTCGCTGCTTGTGTATGGAGGAACCAAGTTTTTACCTAGCCGTGGAACACGTGCGCTTCCCACCTGGACTGCTGCTGGCTTGTTGGTCCAAGTCTGGCGAAGGGCGGAAGGATTTTGCTTGTACAACTTTCAACGGATAAGTTCCACTTTGGCTCAACAACCGGAAGTTGGGGAACGGGAAACGGGAAACAGGATTTGGGAAGACCGGGCAGGCGGAGGTTTCGGTTTAGTTTTAGGGAAACGATAAAGCGCTTTCAGCCAGCCCAGCTTCCATCTGGAAGAGAGAGGATCAATTTTATCTATTTTTGATGATGCTGTTTTTCATCGCTTCGGCGAAAGCAACAGATTAGCCTTTAAAGAAGTAGAAGCTGGATGAAAGCTTCCGCTGTTGATGCGAAACTAAATGCATTAAAAATAAAGTTGGTGGTCGGGATAATATGTTTCTTTGTGGCTGTGATTGCTATTTTTAATTCGACCACGTACGCAACAGCTCAGTTGATGATGAATTTAAAATTACTGCGAAATTGAATTTCTGTGGAGATGATAAACGGTAACATTTACTAATCAATTTAGTATTCTCCGAAAAGAAAAGCTGAGGGAAATGGGTAGAAGAACATCTTTTCCTATTAAACAAGTCACTCCAAAACGATGTTACGCACTCAGATACCCTTCAAATACCATCCAGTATATCATACTTTGACTGCAGAAGTGCACAGCAAAAAGTGTCGTTCTTGCACCTTCCCATTGCATTTCATTTCTATCTAATGAAATATCGCTTTTTTCGGCATCGTTCGCTGCGTGGAAGATTTCCTTTGAATTACATTTGTGAAAGCACTCTCTGACTCCAACACGCCAACAGTTTACACATTCTCTCTTTTTTTAATTTCACCATGTACAAACATTCATTGTCGCTTCACGGAAATTGGAACTTTTCCCTATGGGTAGCTCATTGTCCTGGCCATCATCGATCTTTCCTACACTACATACAAACATTGGCATTTGGAATCTGTTTCCTATACGGGGTTGTACGCCGGGAATGCAAACAGAGGCGGCAATCAACTCCCCCAAGCGTTGCCAATATTGCCTTAGTTGGAATTCTGTTGACACCATTGATAATTTTAATAGTAAAAACAGGGAAATATTTAACACTGAAAGAACGCATCACTGAATTTTTAACGGAACCATACATGATCAGAACCCGAATAACCCGGGTGGTTAAAAGGTTTCAACTAAATTATAAATACAAGATCAAAAGAAAAAAAAATTATATCAATATAAGATATTTGACTTTTTCCTATAGAAATTAGATGTAATTTAGTAGGTACTAGAAAGATGCAAAAATATCCCAAATTATAACAAAAACTCCATGCAAGAAAAACCAATTTAAATAACCCCATGATTATAACTCTATCAGATATGATTGCATGCAATGTTTGTCTTGTACTCATTATTTGTATGCAATCTGTCGAACCTCCTTGCCTTGTACTCAAACTTTAATGCATTTTCTCTAACTTGAACAATTCTTGAAAAGTTTGGGGTACAATTAGGAGATTTGAAACTCTCCCTATCAGGAGAGCATATCTTAATTGTTACACAAACCCATCTTAACGAAATATTATTAACTTTTCAAATATAGCTTTGATATCAAAATCTCCGCTTTGATCGTTTCGAAAAAATGATTGTATCTCTTTTGACACAATCAGTTGTTTTTTTGCCGCTTCGAAAATTTTTGTTGGATATTTGAAGGTCTCATTCCAATGCATCAGACATGGTCCTGTGGTAACGTGCGCGCCTCTCAACCTGCAGATCGAGGTTCGAATCTTCTGGCTGGTACCCAAATCTTTCAAGAATTGTTCAATTTGGAAATATTGCATGAAAGTTTGAGTACAAGTCAGGAGGTAGTCCAACATATTGCATACAAGTGAATGCGTTTAAGTCCAATATTGCAATCATATTTTTGCATTTTTATTGGTCTAAATCCTCACTGATTGATATATAATCTTGATATAGTGCTATCAAGATGTGATATAATTTAGTTATGTTTGCATGGACTCAAGGCCGGATTAAGGGGTTGGGAGGGGGGGTGGGGGGCAATATGGCAATTGCCCCGCGATCCCCGGCCCAGGGGAGCATCCCGAGGGAAAAAAGTTTTAACATTACTTTAATCATACTACTTCAATTTCTATGAAAAGAAATCAAAACTAGAAAATCGGAATGAAAACTTGAAATATAACAACTAAACGGGCCCCCCTGAAATCATATTCAGAATAGTTTTTCTGTGACATAAGTTAAGCGAGCCCCCTTGAGTAAACAGGGAAGGGGTTTTCCCACATTTTGCGGGTTGGAATTATCAAAATCTTAGTAATGAATTCAAAAAATTTCAACCCAAAATCTGGACTTAAATAATGTGATATGACTTCGAAAAAATATCAAAAAAAAAAAATTGAAAAAAAATGAGACAAAAGTTTTAAATTTTTTTATTGAAACATTTCAGTCAGAATATTCAGTACAGAACAGGTAAAATAAAGAAAAAATATCTCATCATTTTCATTACACACAAACCTCTTGCACAAGAATAATGTTTAGTAACTTTTAAAAGCTTTTTGAATATTTCTGAATTTTACACGTCAGCATTCGGGTTAATACTTGATATTATTATAAATTTTAACTTTTCAATCATTTTAATTGAAATTACCGTTGGTAAAGTATATAAATTCCAAACCCTTTTCCCTTCCTATTAAAAAAAATAAAATCTTCAAAAAAACTCTAGTTGCTTAAATTGGATCAATCGACAAATTTCTTTCTTAGACTTGAAATTCGTTTGTAAAGATTTTCAACTTATGTAACCAAAATTTTATCAGATACTGAAGTTAATATTGTGAAATCAGCATATTTTTTCCCAAATGATCATTCGTAAATTATCATAAAAACGGTCTCATAATAGAGTAGCTAATGTCATTGAGCGATTCTCTTGACAAAAATTTTTGTATATTTTTAATCTTATCTTTTTCCATACATTGAGATTCTCAAGCTTTGTGTTGCTTCTTCAGTTACTGAAGTTCCGTTTCATGGTTTTTTCTTAATTTTAAAAGCTCAAAATCTTTGTTTGAGTTACTTAACTATTTTGTTTTCCTCATCTGACTTTTTCAATGATAACTGATTTTGTGTATTTAACATTTAATTTCAATACGATTTTGTTTTTTCGATCTATCATTTTTGCACTTATACCCAATTCTTGAACTCTTATATATGTATCTCTATGGAATTTGAACTTAATCATATTTAATTTTTTTTGGAATTTTGTATTCATTTTTTCAAATCATCATGATACTTCACAATTGCCATTAGGTAAATATTTCTTTACGAAACACAAATCAGATGATCAATGATGAACTGAAAATCATTTATTATATCTATCCGATCATTTTTCTAAATCATAGAATTTTAGTTGATGATAAAACTTTATTGGTGAATTGAAAAATGTGAAAAGTTTTTGTGAAAATGTGAAGTTCCATTAGCTGAAAGTTTTGAAATTCAAGAGTTTGAGAATTTCACAATATGTCAAATGTTCTTGAAAAAAAAAAAACTTTAACATTTTACTGATAGTAATGCTCAATAATTGATTTTCAAGAAGACCACAAGTTGTTTTGACTTCTGACAAGAAAAAGCTAGCGGAATGCGTTTTGTAAAATACGACATATGTTAATAAATTTTATTAAGAGACAAGCTGACCCGGTGCACTTTGCTTCACCTTCCAAAAATAAATTAAATTTGTTAAAATAACTGTAATCAAATTTGATTCCTTAGGCAACATTTCAAATAAAATTTCAACGTTATTTAGAGACAAACGCTTTAAAAAGAGAGCTGCATCAAGAGTTTCGAATTTTAATACAAAGATGATTAAATAATATTTTCTTAAAATTGATCTCTAAATTTGTTTTTCAAAATCTGTAAATTTTACTCTGTTTTGATAAGCTTCGTAGAGTTTATTGTGATGTCAAAATGAACGATTTAATGATATGGACTTCCAGCCCTTTTCATCTTGCAATGCAAGAAGTACTCACGAACTACTATAAAATAATTTTAATAAATTATTCGTACGCAAACAACCTATTTTCCTTTTGCTCGTTAAATTCTGTATTTATGCCAACAAACTTTTATGCAAGCCCTGATTGGTTAAATAGATTTCCTGTTATACAACGCAATTTATATGGATCTCTCTTTGTTGCTCCCTTATTCACACTTCAATTCAGAACGGTTTGTAAATAGAAACAGATTTCGTACCCAAATACCTTGCCGTGTTAAAATCATGTCAATATTTGTTTTTCGAAATAAACTAAACTTGAAGACATGACACATTACAACTTGGAGTAATGCCAAATAGCATTTGTCATGGTATGAAATCTGGCGACTTTTTATACTGCAAATCACTATATATTTTATCTTTAAGCACAAAGTGCAATCTAAATTCATATGGATAAGCTGTAACCCAATGAATTGAGGAAAAGAGAAAAAATATGTTAAAATTTTGTTTTGTTATTCGACAAAATCACAGCAATTTTCTCTTTTTTGTGATGGAATCCTTTTTAAGACTTTTCAAAATTTGAAATCACTGATCAAATCTGTTCATTAACATTCGATTGAAAAGCAATTTTAGAAAATTTTAATGGATCGAAAAAAATATTTGTTTATGCTTCGACGATGGCATAAATATTTTCTAAAAAATTTCATGTTAACATCACACAAATCCTTAAAATGATGATTTTTTCGCTGAGAAGGCGAACAGTTTTCAAAGTTTCATTTGCTTCTATTTTATAAATTTCAATCAGATTCACCGTGGCAAGTTCAAATGGATTTTACCGTAGTTGAACTTCAATTGTTCTTAGCAAAAGATGTAAATCAATTTTCGTTTGTTGCATAACTAAATCAGGTCTCAACAACCTCTTGTTGAAAGTAATATATGCAAAAATGTTGACAAAAAGATAAATCAAAGATAAAATTTGTCCCTTTTATTGAGGCAAGTGAAAACACAGTGCATTTTCTGAACTTATTCATAAATGAGAAACATAGTGTTAATGCTTTGAAATGAATGTTATACGTGTTCCTGTTTGTTTTATCTAATTTCATTGATATATCTGCAGTTTTGCAGTATAAGTTACTCCACTTTTACAGAATGCTGTTTTAATCAAAAGACCATTATTTACAAAAAATAAAGACATACAAAAACACACTTTTAATGTTAAGTACGCATTTGAATTGTGTGTAAACCAACGGTACAGTGTTTCGGATAATGAATTAAAAAAAAGTTGAGTTTATTTAGGCACATTATTTATTTGGGCCCAACAATTTATAGAGCAAGAGATGATTTATGAACTTGTAAATTTTGAACTTTTGCACTTACTTGAGTGCAGTTTCTAATGGGAGGGGGGGGGGGGGGGGGGTTAGGGTCTAACAATTTCAAAAAATCGATTTTTTAATTTTTTTATTTTCTTATTGTAAAACATTTCAAGAATGTTGTGTCAAATTTTCAGGTCAATTGAAGCAAAACTGTAGAAATTTTAGGCCTTTATCTCCTCCTATCTAATACTGCAAGAAAGCAAGAGCAAAAACTTCAAACGCGTTTTTCCCAAAAGCACATTTTTAAAGTCCGTGGACATCGTCATTTGAAAACTACTTATCCGATTCTTTTCAAATTTGGAACATATTTTCTACATATAAAATACCAGACCCCAACGTTTTTCTTTTTTTTTCACTTTGGGGAGATTTTACAGGTGAAAAATGGCGGATTTTTTCGTGAAAAATCGTAGTTTTTACCTCAAACAACCACAAAAATTTAAAAAAATTTTTAAGTTGAATAAAAACGTTGGGGTCCAGAAAAACATTTATTAAAAATATTTTGCTCTGATTTTTTGACTTAAGATGATTCTGTGCTGAGATACAGTGTCCACCGCAAATCCTGCTTTCTAAAAGACATACTCGAAAGTGCTCCGTCACCGGTTCATTTTTCAATATTTTTCTACGAAAAAATTACTACATGTTCTATTAACAATGCTTTGTATAATGCAAAAAATTTGAATACATTTGAAATCGTGAAAATGGTGTTTTTTTTTTACCTGTTAGACCCTACCTACGGAAGTGCGTGTGGCGTAGGTAAAGACCGCGAACTGACTGCCGGCGTGTGATGGCGGCTGTAACCGAGAGCCCGAGCAAGAGCGCCGGCGGCCGTTGAATAGTTGTCATAATATGTTCAGCTCACTTTACACTATATTCGGGCGCCTTAACAAGGCCCACAGTGGGCCCCACACACTTCCTTTATCCAAACGTCCGCAAAAAGTCATACCAGTTTATCATATGCATCAGTATTAAATTCATATTTTTAGACAACAATTTCTGTTTTAATTAACACGAAATCAAAATAGTTTTAATTTTTAAAACCGTTTCAAATATGGTTTTGATTCGTTCAGCAAAATATCAATCTGGGTCATATCTAAGCCTCATTCATTATCATGTGCTGTACCAACGAGCTAGGAATCAAGAAGAAAAAAAATCACATCTAGGCTTCATAGTGCCACCACGTGCATTGACAGTACGCCTAATTGAAAAATACGCGCCCAGATGTTCCCATTAATCAGTATGCTATGCCATGGTAACTATTCTCTCGCGACGTTTACTCGGGACGCCTCGAACTTGGAGACGAAAAACAAACCGCCTGGCGCCCAAAGGAAAGAAAATCTCAAAAAAATGAAAGCCATGACTTTTATTTGATTCAAATAACTACAAATTTAAATATTACGGACAATTGATGCGACTTTGTGTTTTTTTTTTTGATTCTAGCTGATCCCGTACGAACTTCGTTTCACAAGCAATTATAAAAATGTGATAAAATAAGATAATGTTTTTCAAACAAAGTATGATATTCCTTACACTGAATAAACAATAACTTTATAATAAGAGCATTCTTATTTAAAAGATAGAAAACCATCACAAATACAACGTATCTGTTTCATTCCAACTTCTGCAACTCGTACGATTACCATTTCATTTCCACAAAAATGTCGCTAAAACTGAAGCTGGTTCATGAGAATGACGCTTTTTCGTTACATGACTATCCAAAATTATATACCCACAATTCTCAATAAGGCGGCATCCATAAATTACGTATCGAAAAAATTGCACTTTTTGACCCCCTCCCCCCCATATGTCACATATCACCCCCCACCCCCCGACCTTATTTTATTTTTTATTTACATAGTATTCCGTCTCACGACATAACTTGACGAACATAATTCCTAAAATTCACTCGGTTCACCCCCCGACCTATCTTCTCATATTTTTAAATACTGATATTCGAAAGTAAACAAACATTTAAACATACATTTTTTTTAACGTTCTTCAAATCAATACAAATAATATTTATCCAAATAGCTTCTTAGTGATGATAACTCTCTGATAAAAAGATTAATTGTCTTATTACGAGTTGCTCTTTGCTTGTACACTGATGATCTACCTTGTTTACTTTATTTTGTTCAAGGAGCATAACATTTGACGCAAAATATACTCCAATGAGTAATATTCGTAGGAATAATAAAAATTGCATTTTTTAAATCAATTGAGAAAAAAATATTAATAACTCCGTCTTAAGGTTGAATTGAGTTCTTAGGGGCAAATGTACCTGATATTCGCTTTTCCAACGATTATTTCACGCATATTCAATACACATTTTAAGGAGTATATCTCAGAATCTTTGAAGTGGAAAGGTTACAAACCAGTTTCAAACGACTTGCAAATTTTAACCTGCCCTGGTTTGCATATTCTGCAAAAATTGCATGACACAAAAATACTCGCGATTTATCTGAAGATTTTAAGTAAAAAATCGTTACGTAACGATGAACTTACCTCCCCCCTCCCCTATGTCACAAATCGTAACGCTCGAGTTTACTCCCTCCCCCCCCCCTAGGAGCGTTACGTAATTTATGGATGCCCCCTAAATAACTGTGAACAAATTTTTCTCATCGATCCTATGCATTGACTTCTAACTCATAATTCCACAATACGGATCGATTCGTCTTACCTCAAAATACCCCGTGCGATAATCCTGGTGCGGAATTTTGCCAATTCGATGCATAATTACGTCAATATCTTAAAACCATAAACAGTAAATATGGACAACTCCTTTTGCAGACCCTTTAAACTAAATCAGATACCTGAAATCAATTGCACGTTGCTTAAACTTCCTGGGTGGTAATAATATTGTCAAAATCGATATAACAGTGATTAGGTAATAATGGACGATCCCTTTGACCGACTCAATTTACAAAATTTGATACCTGAATAAGGATGCCCGTCTTAAAAAACCACATGCGTGAATTTTCATTGAAATGCAATGAACAATAACGTCAGTATCATAAAAGCAGTGAACATTCAATACGGGCGACCCCTTTTCCCGACCTCTTACACAAAATCTGATACCTGGAATCAAATGTCCATCCTCCAAAACACTCATGTGCAAATTTGATACCTAAAATCGTTTATCCGTCCCTGAAAATTTCCGTGTGCCAATTTTCATCAAAATCCAAACTATCGCAAAGTCGTTATCGCAAAAACAGTGAACAGATAATATGAACGACTACTGCCACGAAGTTGTATAATTGGAATCAATTGTTTGTTTCTAAAAACTCCCGTGTGCCAATTCTTCATCTCAATCCGGTGAATAACAACGTCAATATCGCAGAAAAACAACAATGTACAGTGATGAGGTAATGTTGACGGCCCCTTTTGCAGACCCCTTAAACCGAATTTGATACCTGAAATCGATTATCCGTCCCTGAAAACTTCCCTGTGCCAACTTTCATCCATATCCATTGTATAATAACGTCAATATTGAAAATACAGTGATTAGGTAATATAAACGACCCTTTTTCCGACCCCTGGCCCAAATTGAATAATTGGAATCAATTGTTTGTTCCTAAAGGGTGATACGGTCGAAATTTGGTCAAGGGAAAACACGTGTAAATCGATAAAATCGTTTATTTAAGAAATCTAATTCATTTTTTTTTCAAGTTTAATTAGTATAAAATTCAGGAAAAATATTCAGTTAGGCTTCCGCTTTTCCAAATCCGAACTGCCGGGCCTTAAGCTTAACCCCTGTCATCAGATTTTGTACAGCCACCTTGTCCACCTTCTTCGCCGCAGAAAGCCAGTTTGTCTTGAACGGCTGCTCGTGTTTAGCAGTTTTTTGGTCTTCTTTAGGTTCCGCTTGACAATAGCCCAGTATTTCTCAATTGGGCGGAGCTCTGGCGTGTTGGAAGGGTTCTTGTCCTTGGAAACCAGCTGCACGTTGTTGGTGGCGTACTACTCCATGGCTTTTTTACCGTAATGGCAAGATGCCAAAATTCCACTTGAAACTACCGGCAACTCTCTTTGTCGTATCAGCGACTTCCGGTTTTCGATTTCCCCCCGATCCAGACTTCCTGGCTGTCGACAAACGTTCCCCAAACACTTTAATTACTTTTGTAACGGTGAATTTGGAAACTTTTAGCAATTTTGCCAGCTTTGCGTGCGTGTAGCTCGGATTTTCGCGATGTGCGAGCAAAATGATACGCTGCTCTTCTTCCTTGGACGGCATTTTGACAACTGAAGAATGAATTTCAAAATCAAAATAAGGGCAACATTCTTCTCTCACACACACACACACACACACACACACACACACACACACACACACACACACACACACACACACACACACACACACACACACACACACACACACACACACACACACACACACACACACACACACACACACACACACACACACACACACACACACACACACACACACACACACACACACACACACACACACACACACACACACACACACACACACACACACACACACACACACACACACACACACACACACACACACACACACACACACACACACACACACACACACACACACACACACACACACACACACACACACACACACACACACACACACACACACACACACACACACACACACACACACACACACACACACACACACACACACACACACACACACACACACACACACACACACACACACACACAGGTTTTTTAAATGCAAAATTGAAAGAAATACGTCAAGTTGATATTGACCAAATTTTGACCGTATCACCCTTTAAAAACTCTCGTGTGCCAATTTCCATCTCAATCCAGTGTATAATAACGTCAATGTCGCTAAAACAGGGATTAAGTCATATGGACATCCCCTTTTGCCGACCTCTGCCTCAAAATTTTATGATTGGAATCAATTGCTCGTCCCTATTAACTCCCGTGTGCCAATTTTTATCTCTATCCAATGTATAATAACATAAATATCACAAAAACAGTGAACAATTAATATGCACGACCCCTTTTGCCGACCCCTTACACAAAATCTGATACCTGAAATCAAATGTCCATCTCTCAAAATACTCATGTTGAAAATTTCATTTCAATCCAATGTTAAATATCATCAGAATATGACATTGAATAAAAAAAATGTTGCAGAAGATGGATTATTCAGCATTAAATAGTAATAACTTTTTCCAACGAAGCTTGCCAAGTTGGATTATAACGTCGAGTGCTGAATAAAACCTGTTTTAAAACAATTAAAATACTCAATTTTTTTGCAGATTTGAAAAAATCCCTTAAAAAATCTATTAATTAAACCACATTTCAAGCGCATGTCAACAAATAATAACATGTGAACGACCATGTAAACGACTGAAAATTTTAAATCAATTAGTTCATGAAATGTATTTTCGACACTAAATTTAGTGCTGAAAAGTAGCCCTTCTCGATACTGTCTTAAGTGTCTAAATGTTCACATTCGAACACTGAATTGCGAGAAATAAATTCTAGAAGCTGTAATAGTTAAATTGAATCAAAAAATGACGAGTTCATTACCAATATGGACATTTTTGTATTTATTATGCACCGTGTCAAGAAAAGATGTTTTCTGTTACTAAACAAAATTTGGTCTATTCTTGCAACAGTCATGACATAAAAATTTCGAATTAACATTAATTCATTCCACAAATAGACGACCACTTCAAAACAAAATTAAGTAATCAAATCGGAAATGCGGTCGGAAAAAGTCACATTAACTATTCCATTAGTATGCCCAATATTGACTCGCAATTATTCCACAGCTCGTTCAGTTCAGGTTCTGCTGGTTACATTCAAAGTAGTTACCAAGCCGCGATTTAGCCAACCATTATGGTACCATATTTGCGGTTATCTGTAATCTTTGGAAAGGGAAGTGTGTGTAGCTGCAGCAAACTCTAGACGAGAAAACTCTATACTAACCACACTGGTTAGAACCATGACCAATCACTCATCCTGCGACTTATTTCAACAAAACTCGATACCACTTCCGTCTCAACAAACCAGGAAAGGTAGGTTCCTTCACCTTATTGTTGATTTTCTTTCCTAGCGTCGGTGTTTTTTTATCTGCAGGAGTATGGGGAGCAAAAGTGGGTGTCGGTCGATGGCGCGACAAGATCAATACACCATTCAACAATTCGAGATGAATTGGATGTGTTTTTATTCAATTTTATTTTAAACTCTTTATTTTATTCTTGTTTTTCTTGTCATTTTTATCATTTTTGTCATTTTTGTCATTTTTGTCATTTTTGTAATTTTTGTAATTTTTGTTATTTTTGTCATTTTTGTCATTTTTGTCATTTTTGTCATTTTTGTCATTTCTGTCATATTTGTCACTTTTGTCATTTTTGTCATTTTTGTCATTTTTGTCATTTTTGTCATTTTTGTCATTTTTGTCATTTTTGTCATTTTTGTCATTTTTGTCATTTTTGTCATTTTTGTCATTTTTGTCATTTTTGTCATTTTTGTCATTTTTGTCATTTTTGTCATTTTTGTCATTTTTGTCATTTTTGTCATTTTTGTCATTTTTGTCATTTTTGTCATTTTTGTCATTTTTGTCATTTTTGTCATTTTTGTCATTTTTGTCATTTTTGTCATTTTTGTCATTTTTGTCATTTTTGTCATTTTTGTCATTTTTGTCATTTTTGTCATTTTTGTCATTTTTGTCATTTTTGTCATTTTTGTCATTTTTGTCATTTTTGTCATTTTTGTCATTTTTGTCATTTTTGTCATTTTTGTCATTTTTGTCATTTTTGTCATTTTTGTCATTTTTGTCATTTTTGTCATTTTTGTCATTTTTGTCATTTTTGTCATTTTTGTCATTTTTGTCATTTTTGTCATTTTTGTCATTTTTGTCATTTTTGTCATTTTTGTCATTTTTGTCATTTTTGTCTTTTTGTCATTTTTGTCATTTTTGTCATTTTTGTCATTTTTGTCATTTTTGTCATTTTTGTCATTTTTGTCATTTTTGTAACTATTTTTCGCTAATCGTTCTCCGTGGTGTAATCAGCTAACTGTGTGCTGATGCGGAAGTTCAAATCCTACCGCAATGTTATCTTCAACAAACTTGTAGCCAGAAAATTTTTCTTTAAGCTTAACGTATCGAAATTTCATTAAAATTTAGAAAATAAAATATTAAAGAAAAATAAAAAAACAACATGAGCAGAAAAAAAATTTATTCCAAAGGAAATTCCTAATCAATACCCGGTTACTAAATTTTATTTTAAAATCTGCAAAAAATCTGTAGTTGGTTTTGACTGAAAAGGAAAAATTTTAGACAAATTCAGTCTGTTCCGACCGATTTAGAATTTCACCCAAGGTTGTTTAAGTTTTGATTTCGGATAATACCTCGTTTTTTTTTGTTTACTGTTATGGATAGATTTTTTTAGTTGAAAATTATTGTAAAATGTCTACATACGAAACTGTAAAAATTCACAATCCAAACCTGTTTACAGTCGAATCAAAAGTTATGAACTATCCAATTCGTTAGCGGTACGTTTCCACCAATCGTTCCGGTCAGGAATTCCAGCCAATGGGTCCATTTGCGGTGGGAAACTTAAGCCACGTGAAAAGTAGCTGGAAGTAGTTTGAAAGTCTACTATTTTCCACCGTCCCGTCCGCCTCCATCCGCTTCCTGGGAAATTGCTGTTCCATATCATACCATATTCTTGTCCGCCCAGGTTGAGGTCAACCACGACACAAGGATGAGACCGGGCTTCCGATTCCGACATGCGGCAAATAATCGGCGACTCTGGTGGGGAAAGATACCTACACCAGCATCAGACAAACAATAAATAGCTAGTCTCCGTCAGGCTGTTGGCTGGCTGGCCAACTCTATGAATGACTGGCCCCAGTTGGCCGTATTTGGCAAGTAGCAAGCTGGAATGAACGTGGATTATATCGTTATGGGCCAACCGCGAAACGAGCTACTTAGCTACCATCTATAGGAAGATAGAGGCTCGCAGCTACATTACCCAGCAGCTCCAATACAAACTTCGTGGGGCGGACCTTCAACGGACCTACTCTATTCTCAGGTACTGGTGGTGGTTTTCACGGCAATCATCAATTTAATTATATTTTTACACGTCATTCAATGGAATCGCTCTCAATGGTTCACGACAACGGCAATGGAACGGCAGTGGTTGAGAACCCTCAGCACATTGACGAGCTTTGATGGGTGAGGGAAACCTGGCAAGGGAAATGAAAATAGCAATCCGGCACGCGAAAACAGCAATAACGATTTATGATCGATTTGATGATAATTTGTATTACCTAAATCAAAGAAACGATTTCATTCAATTCATTAAACATAAGCGGCTTGTTGGAGGAGCTAATAACATTTTTTATAACAAACTCATTACAATTTACATCGACGCATTTTTTATAAATCAGTGTTTAAACTATGTTATAGTAATGATTTTTAAGCGATTGCATAAATTGGAGTTGATTAAAAGTAATCAATTGGGTTGATTATGATTTGAACCCAAGGGACGTTGAGCGTCGTTATAAAATTCTTCGCCAATTCGTCAATTGGCACAAAATCAGACATTAAAGTCTGCTTCATTTAATATTGGAACACAAACAATTGCGTGTAGTTCAGTCATTTATTAACGAATTCATAATGTGTTTTTCATACAAATGTAGCATTTTCTTTACTCTTTCATAAAAAAAATTAAAAAAATTATTCATTGCTGTTTCGAAGAAATTCTCGTACTTTTCCCGTAATACGGCACATTAGGCGGCGCACACCCTTTTCGTCCACCGTTTTGGCGATTTGATTCCACCAGTTCTTCATTTGAGTCATGTTCCTAACAAGTTTTCCCTTTGCCTTAAGCCGCCGCTTCGTGATTGCCCAGTATTCCTCTATCGGCCGGAACTGGGGGCAGTTTGGGGGGTTGAGGTCCTTCGGTATTACGCTGACCCCTTTCGTTGCGTACCATTCCATAACCGTTTTGTTGTAATGGCAGCCTGCGAGGTCCGGCCAAAACATTACTGGACGGTCGTGGGCACGAATAAACGGCAGAATCCGTTTCTGTAGGCACTCTTTTTTGTAGACTTCTGATGTCATTGACTTGTCAGTGAGAAAGACTTTGGTTTTCTGTCCACAACTGCATATCCCCTGTCAAATCATGTACTTGCGGGCAAATTTATCCGCAAACACGAACTTAAATTTTGCAGGTACATCCCCCCGAGCCGTCGCCAAATAAAATTTTTGACCTGGGATTTGCCCAAAGTCCGCCTTCACGTAGGTCTCATCGTCCATCAGAATACATCCGTCGAACTTGGTCAGCACTTGGTCGTACAGCTTTCGAGCACGGATTCTGGCCACATTGTTCTGCTTCAGCGTCCGATTTGGCTGTTTTCTGGCTCGGAATGACCTTATTCCTTCCCGGAGACGAATTCGTCGCACCGTACTGTGAGCGGCCTGGAACTTATTGGCCAAATCGCGGTCTGAAAGATTGGGATTCCTCTTGACGGCCTTGATGACTTTCCCACGCAGTTTCCGGTCGACAGTTCCACTCCGACGCTTCGAATGCGGCTTCCGAGCCGTCGTCAATGTGTCCTTGTACTGCTTGATAACACGCCATACGGTATTTCTGGGCATTTTAAGCTGTTTAGCTAGCTTCGATGCCGACAACAATGGATTTTCAAGAAAACTGTGCACAATTTGATCTCTCCGTTCGGCTTCCATGGCGGTTGTTTACAAAATGCTATCGTTTGGTGTTATGACATAAATACATGGTGAAAGGTAATGAATTTCCCGACACGTGGGTGAAAAAAGTTTCCAAATCCGTCCACTAGGAGCGCCACAATGAGCAAAAGAATTTGTTCCAATATTAAATGAAGCAGACTTTATAACACAACTCTAAATACGTGACGCAAAGAATAAATCACTAAGAGCGAGTTCACTGGTTGAGATGGAGTTGGAAACTTCAATGGTTTAAAATACATTATAATACTTTTGCCGTACTCCGGTGTTGAGAAAATCTGATATTCTAACATTTTCGCGCTACAAAATTTCTATCGTTCAACACTTTCTGTTGAGGGTGATAGAAAAACACGATATTTTGCAAAGTGATAGAGCCGACGTTTCAAAGTAGTATTCGTGTGTGAAACGCTTTGATGCTGCCACTTATCTTATGTTCAGTTATGGGAAGAAAAAAAAGGAAATTGTGCAATTTCAGAAGTTGATTCGAAAATGATATTTTCACGAATAAAATTGATACGAATTACAAATAAATTAATCAACAGAGGCGTAGAGACGCCAGATAGCTGGATACCTTCACGATATTGCAATGCTGTTTACTAATTTCGTTGATGCAGTGTCCGAAAAATTTATCTTCGGGAACATTGATCGAGCAGCCGGTGATTATCGGGATCCGTCGCTGCGGGAGGACAACCCGTTTTAGGAAAAAGCAGTGTTTCACGTGATTCCGGTACTCGATTCACAGCAAACCATCAAAGATAAACGATCCAAGTAAATAACCAAAATTCAGCTGAAAAACCGTAAAAAGTTACTAAAATCAAAATCATATTATTTCTATTTTAGATCGTAACTGTTTTTTTTTTTCTGCGGCCGAATCCATTGCAGCAGTTAAACTAAGGGCACTTGAGGTTTTTGGAACGCAATCCGGATTCCAATCAGCAGAGGAAATCTGCTGACCCGTTGGCGAAACCACAAGAGTTTGTTTTGGTGCCGCATGCTTTAAGTCAATTCGCGATTGAAACAATTGAGGCGATGATTGCTAATGACAGAAATGATAATGTTTACATTACAAATGTTGACATCATGGTGCATGCACTCGGAGCAAAGCCAACTCAAACTGTAGTTAGCTGTTACACTGCACACAGCAAGAAAAATTCATGTAATTTTAGATTGAAAACGATGCACGAAAACGGAACATCGTTTTCAATCTAAATTTACATCATCATTACATTGAGGCGTGTAAATTTAGACCATAAACGATGCACGAAAAGAGAACAGCTTGTTGTCTTGTAAAAATACACAGCTATGTAAAATTTTTAGATATTCCTCGGGATATTTTCAATTTTAATGAAACATTGAAATATTTTGCGTCTTTTGAGAAGAAATCTACACTACAGTTTACTATTATAAAACATTTATTGAAAAATAACACAAATAGTAAAGATAAACAAAGTATACACCCATCATCACGAGCACCGCCAGGCTGGAGCACTGTAGAATACGAAGATATTCTGCTGATATTTTAACCGCTCACTGGGGAACCAAAGGAAATTTCGTTCCGGACTGTCATGATGGTCCAGTTCCATACAGGTCATCTGCCGGGTCAGGAGGGAATTTTGCTCACAAATGCCTCGGATTGTTCACGCAAATTCCTCTCCTGGCAATCATATTCCGGATCCCTGCCACTGCAACATCTGCCGTCGCTGTAATCGAGAAACAAATAATTAATTTTTATAATAGGGCTTGTGATATAGCTCGGTTGGCAAGTCTGTTGTCTCCTGAGCCGATGTCCGCGAGTTCAAGCCCAAGAGTAAACATCGAACATAGTTGTACCGGATAGTTTTTCAATAACGATCCGCCAACTGCAACGTTGATAAAGTCGCGAATGCCATAAAAATGGTAAAACGACTATAAGCAAAACAAAAAAATAAATTATAACATCATTCGTTTGTATTTAACTTTAGAAATTTACCACTTTAGCAATAATGTAAAGAGATGATTGAGCTGCGTATTGAAACGAAGACGTTCGGTTTCCGAAAAATGACTCAACTGGCAAATGGAATACAAAAAAAAAACAACAAACAAACAATTTAATTCAATTTTAAATCAACAGTATAATTTTACACAGCTTGTGATATAAATTTCATTGGCCGCTTTATTTTTACATCACGTAATGTAAAATTATAGCAAAACAATTTATTTCTATTCGCTTTAAAATTACATCAAAAGGGTGGAAAATTTCATTTTTTTATTATACTTAAGAAAAAAAAGATTACTCGTGTTTTAAATTCCGTATATTTTTAGAAATTTTTTGCTGTGCAGTTTAGGCAGAAGATTATAAGTAGAAGAGTAAGTAGAGTAAGTAGAATTTCATTTCTAAAAAGATTCAGAGTTCCCACATTGCATTGAATAGTTTGAAAACTTATCAACCAACCCATACATTTTTTTTTGTATAAATTGAGAAGTTATCAAGCAAAAGGAAGAGAGGCTATTTACGTACGAGTAATTTGAGACCCTCTCTTATTTCTTTATTTCTGTGTTCAATCGGAAAGAAGAAGGCCATACTTTAATCATATTATATTCGGTATAATTGAAAAAAAAAACCAATCAGACAAATAATGCGAAATGTTGCGTCATTTGGATACTTAAAATGATTTCGTGAGCACTTCTTGCAATAGAAGAGGGCTGGAAGTTCATATCATTAAAACATATCTACATTTTGACATCATTTCTTACTCTATGAAGCTTATAAATACAAAGTAAAAGTTTCAGATCTTAAAAAAAAATACTTTACTGAAATTAAAAACTTAATATGCAGTTCTCTTATTAAAGAGTTTGTTTCTAAATTGAGTTAAAATTTGATATGTTGCCGGGTCAGCTAGTTTTTTTTATGAAATTTTTGGTAAGCTAAAATTAAATAAACTCCACCAAAGGCAATAAGTCAAGCAAAAGTACTTATATTAAATATTCAAGCAATCAAAAAACATATTTTAAACGTTTGATGCTTTTGAGTTTGGTATTTTTATATTAACCATTTCATTCCACACTCAATTTTTGGTTTATATTGTTTATTGTTTATTGTTTAAAACATCAACGGTTCACATGTTGATCCTAATGACTACTAACTAACATATTAAAATTAATATCAACATAAAACTACACAATACTTGATACACTTAGAATTTTTCTGCGGAATACGTTCCTTGAGACGTCGGAGTCGAAATGTTCGGAAAACCGATTAAAAGTTTTTTAGAATGCCGATGAAAGCGCTGTTAGCCCCGTAATTGTTCAGGCGAATAGGAACGTAGAGCTGCAGGTTCCGGTTTCGTAATCCTCGTGGTCGTACGCTGAGAGGTATGGCCTCCAACAGTTCGGGGCAGTCGATTCTAAAGTCTGCTTCATTTAATATTGGAACAAATTCTTTTGCTCATTGTGGCGCTCCTAGTGGACGGATTTGGAAACTTTTTTCACCCACGTGTCGGGAAATTCATTACTTTTCACCATGTATTTATGTCATAACACCAAACGATAGCATTTTGTAAACAACCGCCATGGAAGCCGAACGGAGAGATCAAATTGTGCACAGTTTTCTTGAAAATCCATTGTTGTCGGCATCGAAGCTAGCTAAACAGATTAAAATGCCCAGAAATACCGTATGGCGTGTTATCAAGCAGTACAAGGAAACATTGACGACGGCTCGGAAGCCGCATTCGAAGCGTCCGAGCCAGCAAACAGCCAAATCGGACGCTGAAGCAGAACAATGTGGCCAGAATCCGTGCTCGAAAGCTGCACGACCAAGTGCTGACCAAGTTCGACGGATGTAAAGTCTGCTTCATTTAATATTGGAACACAAACAATTGCGTGTAGTTCAGTCATTTATTAACGAATTCATAATTTGTTTTTCATACAAATGTAGCATTTTCTTTACTCTTTCATAAAAAAAAATTAAAAAAAATTTTCATTGCTGTTTCGAAGAAATTCTCGTACTCGTACTCGTAAGAAAACTGTGCACAATTTGATCTCTCCGTTCGGCTTCCATGGCGGTTGTTTACAAAATGCTATCGTTTGGTGTTATGACATAAATACATGGTGAAAAGTAATGAATTTCCCGACACGTGGGTGAAAAAAGTTTCCAAATCCGTCCACTAGGAGCGCCACAATGAGCAAAAGAATTTGTTCCAATATTAAATGAAGCAGACTTTAGATGTTAGAAGGTCCGCTACAACTAGAGCACGTGTGGCATTTCGGCGTACTTGAAGCGTATCTAAGCCTATGAGACGGCAGCGGTTTTCATAGCTTGGTAAAAGAAACGGATTTTGCCAATTTAGGTGTCGTAGAGCGTACCGCAAGAAACGCCGCTGGATAGCCTCGATTCTTTTAGCTCCATTCTGGTAGAAAGGGCTCCAAACAACTGAAGCGTACTCAAGAATAGAACAAACTATGCAACAATAAAGACTTTTCAGGCAGTATACGTCTTTGAAATCTTTGGCCATACGAAACAAGAATCCAAGGCTTCGAGAAGCTTTGTCGACAACATAGTTCGTATGAGTCTTGAACTCCAGCCGTCGGTCGAGAATAAAGCCCAGATCGTTGATATGGTCCACCCGGATGATGGTTTGGTCTCCGAGGCTGTACTCTGCATGAAGAGGATGTCGCTTACGGGTTAACGATATTACCGAGCATTTACTGCGGTTTAAGGGCAAGCAATTGCGATATCAGTGAGCAAAAGCGATGAATTACTGTTGCAGGAAGTTGATGTCGTCTTGGCCATTTATGGTGTGAAAAAGTTTCAGGTCATCGGCATATGCGAGCTTTGTGCCACCGAGGAGCGAGAGTACATCATAAAAATAGATCACGAAAATGATCGGTCCCAAATGACTTCCTTGAGGCACTCCTGAGGAGGCAACGAACTGCCTAGAAAAGAATTCACCAGTACGAACGGATAATTTTCGTCCCATTAAGTAACTCCGAAACCAATCCAGTAGGGAACCACAGAAGCCTAAACGTTCGAGCTTTGCGATTGCAATATCGTGGTTCACCTTATCGAACGCAGCAAAGAGATCTGTGTAAATGGCGTCTGTTTGAGTTTTCTTGACAAAGCTGTCCTGCACGATCGATGTAAAACTCAGTAGGTTTGTAGTCGTGGATCGTTTAGGCATGAACCCGTGCTGATCGTTGGAGAAGTGATGCTTGCAAAATAAGAAAATTGGATCCAAAATAACCAGTTCAAACAGTTTGGCGATCGCGCATAAAGCAGGGATTCCGCGGTAGTTGTTCACATCTCTCTTATCTCCCTTTTTGTGGACAGGAAACATGTGAGCTTCTTTACACAATGAGGGAAAGATTCCGCAGTCCAGCGATGATTGAAAGATGTGCCTTATAGGTGTCAGCAGAGATGGCATAAAACGCTTCAAAAAAGTTGCTGGTATACCGTCCGGGCCCGTAGAAGATGAATTTATTAGCTTAGCTGTCGCTTTTAGGATCGCTGCATCGTCGACCAGAATACCATTCAAAGATGACCCAAGGGATGATATATTTCCGACAGCCCTGGCCAGTTGCTCCAAGGAAATTTCCCCAGTTATGATAATACTAGAAAATTTCTCGGCAAAAAGTTCACAAATTTCTGGATCAGAATTCGCTGTGTCCCTGTCAAGGAACATGTATGGCGGAAGCCCTGGTTCTTTCCGTAGATTGTTTACGTGCTTCCAAAAAGATTTCGGGCTGGTCTTGAAATTCCTTTAAAACCGGTTTAGATAATTTAAGTAGCTACGCTTACTGACTTTTTTATAAGCAGAGTTTAGATTGCGGTACTCTCCCTCAGTGTACGGGGATTTGTGCTTGTTGTAGTTTCGGAGTGCACGTTTCTTAGCCATCTTCAGTCGCCGCAGTTCTTTAGTGACCCAGGGAGCCCGTAGATTTGTAGCCACCCTACGTTTCGGAACATGGCGATCAATGATGTAGTTGAGAATGTCTGAAAGTGTCTCAGCAGCTGCGTTTGGATCAGAAGGATCGAGCTCAACTTCCCATTCGACGGACTCAAGAACGAGAGATATAGCTTCAAAATCCACGTTCTTGAAATCTTGATAGAATGATGCCATTTTCTTCACGGGAGCGAATATCCTTGCGGCATCGAGAGAGACCACTAAGGCTGGGTGGTTGACCAACTGTTAAAAAATCTTCCTTTGAATCAAAAGTGTTCTCCACCAGGTGGTGTAGTTTGTTTCAAAGTTGGTTTGCATAATAAATTGTGAAAAAATAAGTTTGATCGCAGAAAATTAGCGGATCAATAAGCGATTTCATGCCGAACACTATTCATCAGTTAATCTAAATCTGAAATCATTGATATTCTAAAATATTTTACCTATCATTTCGTTTTTTTTAAAGTTTTTTTTTAAAACTTATTTCAGATTGTTCGAACACTAAATACTTCAATGCCCAACCAATTGTCTTGCATGTGGTCACTCTTATCCTTATTTTATTTTATGATTCCTATTTTGGCTTAGAGATGAATTTAAAGGAAAATTATTGAAGTGGTTGTTTCAAAATGCTACCTGATTGCTTCTTTTAAACTATTAACCCCAATTTCCGACAGTTTCGAACAACTGTAAAAAAGGAAGATATTGTTTTCTATAATGTTCTCCAGATCGTACCGTGTGGTGTAACACAATTCCCTGCTTCAAGCACCCAACTAGGTATAGGACAACTGTTGTCCTGAATTAAATTACATCTCAAATATCATTAAGCACTTTTCCGGTGAGTAGCAGCCCGTCTGCTTGTATTACCTTCGCTTTCGAGTTCCATTTAGTTTTCGCGCTTCCGGGACGCAAATCTTACAGCAGCAGCAGTTAGCGTTTTGAGTTGGTGGTTTTTTTCCTGCTCCTGCTTCTTGGCCGAGCTCTGTTTCTCACTCACTTTCTTCCAACCCAACTCAACCAAACAAACCGGGAAGTTTTAATTTGCTCAACAGCTCTTTCATTTGTCGTTTGCTGTCAGCTGACGGCGACGACGATGGTGATGATGAAAAGTTTCCGCAGACGGACGGCGAAAGAATCGAAACACTTCTCGGAAATTTGACAAGAAAAATACACAGTCGCACCATTACGGTTCATGAGATTTGCCTTGTAGAAAGACTCTTTACAATCTTTTGGATTTTTTGGGGAAATATTAAATTTTTGATGGAATTTGATGCTTTTATATTAATTACTTACATTATCAAGTCAAAACAATGCAATGAAGTATTAACATTGAAAATCATTTCTTATTTTACATGGCGACCGTTAAAAAAACGGATACAAGAATTTAATTGTGTTGGAACGTCAAAAAGTGAGAAGTTGCGTATGAAAAAAATCTGCAAAAATATATTCAAGTTACTAAAACAAAGCTGAAATGAAATCCAAAGCCCAAAAAGATTCCCTATTCAAGAGTGCAATAAATAAGTTGAAATCTTCTTGTAACAAGTATTTCGAAATGCCGAGAGCTTAGGAAATTAAATATTTACTAGCACACGAAAAAAATTATCAAATGCAATAAAAAAATGAGTGTAAGTTGACGTTAATCCATTGAACTAGATTTAAAAAAATATAACAACTTGCTCAACTATGTCACTTTTATGTTACCATCCAATAAAAACTGGTCAAAACCACATGTTTCTATTATTTGAATCATTTTTCATAAACTGTGAACCTTCTTCCTGAACACTTAAGCCAGCTTGCATGCCGTGCTCGAATAATAATTGAAAACACATCTGTCGTTCATATTTTCGCAATTTTCAGCTCTCAAATCTCATTTATTCGAACGGAAAAGTGCACCGCGTCTGATTATGAAAGCACAATTAATTAGTTTATTTTGAGAACGATAAAAATTGCTGCTCCGCACGAATGAAACTTTTATTTCGTGGTTTGGTAGTTTTGCGCTTTTCCAGGCAGCCAGCTATTTGTGATGCTGAGCCAGGAGGAGGCGCAACTTTCTCTTCTGTAGTGCGGAATTTTCCACCGTTAGTTCGTTCGTTCATTCGTTGTTTAGCTCGGATTTCTGATTTCGGAAGCTGGCATTCTCTGACTAGTTGTAGTAGTTTTTTTATTTCCTTCTCCCTAGTTTACTTTTTTGCAGCTTTCCTAGCCACACCACACAATGCAATAACCAACTAGTACGGCAAGTGAATGTGGCAGCCAATTTGCAAAATTGTACTTCTGTACGAGTGACAGACGCGGTTTTTGGGCGCCCTTCGAATGGGGTTGTAAATTTGATTTTGAGGAAACTTTTTGTTTGCCAAAACTCTTGAATGAGCAGAAAGTAGTTTGGCCAAACTATGCTGGACGGAAATGGACTGAATCGTTTGGAAGACTAAAAAACATCCGCCGAATACCTCAACGGGTACTAGAAACATGGACCATCGAGTTCGGGGAAATATTTTTTTTATGCGGACTATCCTGGAAGCTGAATTGAAAACAGTTTTAGAACTATTTGAAGCTTATTTTGTAGGATTTTCGGCGGATGAGTAAAAACAAGAGATGGACTATGAGTATTTTTCTACAAATTAAATACCAAATTAAAATTTTTTGTGTAATGCATAAAAAAAGGCGTTCATTCATTTTTTTTATATGAATTTGGTTGAGCATCTCCATACATCTGGAGTTTGAAATAGTATTAAAGAATAATTATCAATTCGTTCTTGATAGAACTGTTCTGAATGTACATATGTTTTAACTTGATAATGTTAACATACAAACACCTCTTGATTTGTATTTAAAGTCGTTCTAAAAATGAAATAAAAAAAAAAAATTTCAAATTAAAAAAAAAATCAACATATTTCAAATGATGTGGATTGATAGAAAATCCTAATTTTATACCAAAACAGCTGTTAATTTTTTTTTCTCTTTAGAATGATTTTTGCTCAACTATGTAGGTATGTATGTAAATAAACGATTTTTCGATAATAATCAGAACCAAATATCGAAATTATATTCTATAGTTTCTAGTTTCTCATTTATTCGAGCCAAATAACCTCTTCTTATGAATATGTTGGTTGTTTTAAGTGCATTCGAATGAAATTTACCAAATTTGCGAAAGCTCATCCGCCATTGCGGTAGTTGTTATTAAATGCCTACCCACTTTCAGCTTACCCGATCAGAAGAGAAAAACTAAAGTATATCAAGATGAGATATTTTGATATTCAATTTTTTCCTATCTGGATGAGTTATAATTTAGCACTCGTAGGATGTTAAAATATCTCAAATTATATCAAAAAATCTATACGATCATAGCTAAATTATATCAGTTTTTGATATGCTCCTATCAAGATTATATCTCGTTCAGATAGCATAGTTTGATATTGGACAGAACAAATTATATCAAAATTATGACTTATCAAGATATGAGTGCTTCGAGAAAATTTTCTAGTGGAAGGTCAATAAACCACATTATTTGATAAAACCACCCGATCAGGAGAGCATATCAAAATAATAACTCAAACGTATCTCACCAAGATATTTACATATGATTCAGTAATAATTAAGTACTCCAAATTTTCGATTTTAAGTTTCTCTAATCTGAATTATATCTTATTCTGATTGACAAACTTGAATGGGGTTGAGCTCATATTGATTGATCGAGATTTTTTTCGGATTGTGCTTAAATAAAATGATTATATCTTATTTTGATATACGTTCAACTTTTTCTGAAACACGGACATCAAAGTCAACGGCTCAAACCTTAAATTAACAAGTTTCGCTCAACAGATTCATAAAATTGAATCAAATTGTTGGGAAACCAAAAATGGGGCATGGTTTTATCAAATAATGTGGTTTATTGACCTTCCACTAGAAAATTTTCTCGAAGCACTCATATCTTGATAAGTTATAATTTTGATATAATTTGTTCTGTCCAATATCAAACTATGCTATCTGAACGAGATATAATCTTGATAGGAGCATATCAAAAACTGATATAATTTAGCTATGATCGTATCGATTTTTTGATATAATTTGAGATATTTTAACATCCTACGAGTACTAAATTATAACTCATCCAGATAGGAAAAAATTGAATATCAAAATATCTCATCTTGATATAATTTAGTTTTTCTCTTCTGATCGGGCATGCCTAATTTTTGGTTTCCCAAAAATTTGATTCAATTTTATGAATCTGTTGAGCGAAACTCGTTAATGTAAGGTTTGAGCCGTTGACTTCGATGTCCGTGTTTCAGAAAAAGTTGTACGTATATCAAAATAAGATATAATCATTTTATTTTTTGACAATCCGAAAAAAATCTTGATCATTGAATATGAGCTCAACCCCATTCAAGTTTGTCAATGAGAATAAGATATAATTCAGATTGGAGAAACTTAAAATCGAAAATTTGGAGTACTTAATTATAACTCAATCAGATGCAAATATCTTGGTGAGATACGTTTGAGTTATTATTTTGATATGCTCTCCTGATCGGGTAACTTCCGTGGGTCCAAAAAGGAAAATTAAAACCTGTGTTTGCATCCGAAAATTGGCAGCTACGAGGTTGTTTTGCGTTCGGGCGACTGTGAGCTTCCGATGAATGAAATTATAATGATGTAATTATTCCATCATTGCCAGCCGGTGTAACTAGGGTTGCTGCTGGCCATCTCATACGTTAATCCCTGATCCGCGCACCCGGATGGATTTATGCTTATTCGGAAATGGATTCTTCGCCGGATTTCATCGAAAGTAGCACACAACGTTTAACAAGCGGTTTCAGGTTAACCAGAAATCGATTGAAGGCTTTAAATGCAGTTTTAATTAGGATCAAACCAATTTGAGCAAGGCAGGCATCATCGTTCGACTTACATTTGCACCGGATCCTGTGATATCGAAATGGAACATGGATTCCAATTCCAGGAATCGCCAGATTGTGGTCGATGAAAATAGTTCTTATCACGAATCACAACAATTGAGGTCAGTTGATTTTTTTGCAGTTTCATAATAATACATTAAATAAATTAAATAGATAGCTAAACTGATAAATTTTTACTTTAAACCGCAAAATTTTGCATAAAAATAATTTTGAAATAAGTAAACCTAATAAAAGGTTGCCAGGTTGCCCAGTTTTATCCGGGATTGCCCAAATATTTAATACTAAATTTAAGAACAGCCCGGCGGTTGCCCGGATTTCATTGAAAAATGCCCAGATTTTGCCTGGATTTATTCTCTTTATTTGTCAAATCAAACAAAAAAAAAACAAAACAAACTCCTCCAAAACGAAACTTTTTGACCAAGTTTTATAAAAATAATCATGAGAGGTTTTTTGAAAGCCTAAAATACGGTTCAAAATCCATCGATGAGTTTTGATGGAAAATTTTTTTTTTAATTTTTTTTTCTTGATTTTTGTTGAGGAAATTCTGAGCTTAGACCAAATTCGCCCGGATATTGCCCGGATTTATGATCGTCCATTTGAAATCCAATGCCTGGAATTTGTCAGGTTTTTATATAAAAGTTGCCCGGATACGTGCTGAAAAAAATCTGGCAACCTTAACCTAATAATCTAAAACCTTTTGAACCTGCATTTGAAATTAAAGCTTAGTTCTTTTAGAAATGGGACAGTTACGAATGCGTGTATCTCAAAAACGTTCCGTTTGATCTAAATACTTTCTATGAAGGAAATGAAGGTAATCTTATGATAATTCATGAAAAAATTTAAAAAAAATTATTTATCGTTTTTTGTAAGAATAAACTCTACTTTATTCTTGGTACCTCCCTTCAGCCAGCGCACACTTTTTTCAGTCATGATAATGATCAGTTTTTCAAACTAATACTTCGACTAATCTGTACTTTAGGTGGCTACATCCCCCTTCTTCAATTTCTGATACTTTTCGGACCAAAACTTCTATTTTAAAAGGACACGAGGGCAATTTAGTGGATACAGATGTTTCGTAATTAACAAATTTGATTATTTTTGAGCCACTTTTTGAGCGTTTTTAATGGAATTTCTGCTAGCAAAATCTGGCAATAATGCAGTAAAACCATGAGGAGATTGAACTTAAAGTATAATCGGCTAGTATAGATCGTAGGTTGCGAAGAGCACATAAAAGGTTACTCTTTTTAGGCTTTTGAAAAAGTGAAAATCACAGTTTTCGTTTTGAAAATTGTTGTTTTTTTCCACAGGAGCAGAATATTTGCAAATCATTATATTTTATACAAAATAACCAGCAAATACATACTTTAACCTTCCAAAGCCGTTCGCTAAAAATCCGTTTCGGGGAAATTTGAACTGTGGTTTGATTTCGTTCTCCTGGCTGCAAATGTTAACCGATTTTGATAATATTATATTCATTGTCTAGGTAATTTATTCTAATTACTCAACATTTCAAAATAAAGTTGGTAAGTATTACCAGATTATCAGAAACTGGTCCAGAATGTAAAAAGTCCGAAAAATCAATTTTATTTTTAAAACACTCATAACTTTTGACAGCTTTTCTGTATTTAACTGTTTTATTAATGTTTGAAATCGTCAAGAATCCATCTATCCGACAATGTATAGATATGTTGGGGTCCAATGAAAGTGTTGACCGCTATGACTAATCTTACGGTAGAAAAAAATCTTACTTTAAAAAAACGCCATCCAATTTTGGCTTTGCATAGCTGAATTTCATTTCCCAATGAACCGATTTTCAAAACTCAAATTTTAATTTTTTGGCGTTGATTTGATCATTATTTTCATAGAACATACTTGGTCTGTCAAAATTACCAGTTCACCAGTATATTGGAATGATGATAAAGATGTTTGAAATGTGCGCTTCGGGTCATATTGACCCGAACGGCTTTGGAGGGTTAATATACCCGGGACCTTGCCACGAGCAGACGTGGTGTTGGATTCAAACGCTGGAATTTGTTTAAAATAGGGTATTTCATAAGTTTTGTCGTTCATCAGAAATCATCTGTCCCATAGCCTCGAGACCAGATATACAGCTTACGAGCTGTGGAGCTAGAAAAAAAAATTTGTTTGAGGTTAGGTTTGAATGACTCATTAAGAAGCATCATTTTCAGCTTATCGGAGAAATTTTTTTTTGGAAATTTCAGCGATCTACCCTTAGTTTTTCGCTTATTGAAAATTAAAAATGCTGGTATGAGACTTGACTTCCCTGATGACCCTTAGCCGAAGTTGCCGATCATATGCTTCACTCCAATGGTTGATTTGAACTTTGTGGACATTTTTCACAGTATTTCCATACTTCTCACCATTCACACACAGTAGTTCATTGAATAATCAACGGTTTTGTCGGCTATCAATTTGATAATGATGGATTTTGAATGAAACTGTGCAAAATTATTTTTTCCTTTTTCTCTTGCATCGTAAACATCTCAAAAACGCGTAAATTTTAAATTTTGAAAAAATAGGTCGGATAGAACTTTTTACAGGCAACAAAATGCTGTCAAAATTTTGAATGTCCGATTACTAGTAAACGAGCTATTAGCAAAAGAAAGTGTCCCATTTCTAAAAGAACTAAGCTTTAAGTTAAAAATGGATGTGATCTGCATGATGTATGAATTGAAAGAAAAATGATACTCCCCTTCATCAGTAGTTATAAGTTGATGGAAAAATGCATGTACATTCAGCCTTCTGATAAGAAATTGCTTGCTCAACTTTTTCCTCAAATTTCCAGTTGCCGATGTTGTACAGGAATTTCACATTGGCGAACCGGCCAGTATGCTGATTCTCGTGTTAACTTCCTCAGTCAGAGATGCGAACAGTTTAGTCAAATAGTTTCTACATAAAATAACCTACCAATTCGATATCGTCGAAGTGGACTGTATTAAATATAATAGGGTGAGCGTGGGAACACTCCAATTATTAGAAATGCTTTATTGTTGCTTCACTTATGGGCGTGATCCAACCACCTCCCTGAAATCAAACTTTTATTCCCAATTCCCATTAAAGTGAAGGTCATATAGCTCTGAGAGAGGTTGCTGTAAATTGATTTAAATAGGTATTTCTGTTTCTGACATCACATGATCAGCCTTGGGAGGGTGAATTCTGAGGAGGGTGAAAGATAGCTCAGATGAAAGATGAAACGAGCTATAGTTAAAGTAGAGACAGATAGAATTTCGAAGGAAAAGGGGCTAAACGACAAAGTCAGACAGTTTAGGATGTTTTCAAATCGGGTACAAATATTCAAATAAAAGTTTTCCAAGATGTCTTGAATTGGAACACCAGGTAGTTTACTTCGGGCCCTAAGGGTATCCAGTAGCCAAGCCTTCGATCGATCAAACCATTCACAAGTCCACACAACATGATCAATGTCGTGGTAGCCTTCCCTGTAGAGAATAGATGAAATAGGAAAAAGAGATCAATCGATAAAAGAAGCAAATGAAATAAACATTATTGTTTCATTATTCACTAACAAAACGTTTATTTAGGAATAAAATAGGAAAATAAATCAATAAATACATAAAGTAAAATAAAAAAGTTAAAGAGGTTGTACATAAGCCACGACCGCAAGGTTAACGTAGAATTACGACAGCCGGTCCTGTGTCAACAGGATATGTTTCATAATAAATTTTCATACTCGGAAAATGTTGATCGTGTTGACATGAATTATATATTCTTTCATCAACTATCACGGCCAATTGAGACAGATTGTAGTTCTAGACAATTGCATAGCAAAAGGCGGGAAAATATTTGTAGCTGCTTCAAAATCCAATGCAACTGAGCCAATGCGCCTGCAATTATGCAACTACAAACCTCAAGCGTTTTATCAAACGCTTCGGAGAAAAGCTTTAAAGATTCAGTATCTTGCGTTTAATTCGAATCAGTAGGGGAAATGCACACTATATGCGGCTATCTATAAAAAAATATTGATTTTATCGCATATAGTAATAAATGTCTTTTTCCCTACACAGAAAAAGGGGTCGTCCATACAAAATAAAAACTGTCTAGTGATATTGACGATAAAATTCGTTGAATTGAGAGAAAATTTCCACTCTGGAGTTTTGCGAGACGGACAATCGATTTCTGGCAACAAATTTTGTGTAAGGGGTCTACAAAAGGGGTCGTCATTGTACATTGGATGGAAATGAAAATTCAACAACAAATTTAACTTTAATGAAAAGCGCACTTAATACAAAATTTTTGAGTGTTTTTTTTCAGGTTTTTCCAAGGAAATTTTTTTCTTGAATAAATATTATATGTCAATGAATGGTGTCATACTCAAATTTCTACACATTTTAATTTCGTGAAATTTTTCTGTTCAGAAATCGGAACCGTGGATAACTTTTAAATTTTTTATCAAAGTTCTGATTTAAGATTTGAACCGTGGAATTATCTTTGCCATGCACAATAAAAATGTTTTTTAAAATTTCATCTCTATAGAAGAACGTTATTGAAAAGTAACGAACGGTTTATAATTTTAATCAAATGTTGTAAAATTTTTTAAAATTGAAAAATAGCAGGTGACCATACAAGAAAAATTAAAATGAAATTTTTTTTTTTCCCAAAAGTGACTCATGCCTTAGTTAAGTAGCCTGAAGCATTAAGTTGGCTGACCCCGCAGATGTGGAAAATTGCTGTATCTGGACGATGTTGCTGATGTGGTTTGGTGGGCTCTTGGCCGAGTTTGATTTTCTCAAAGGAACCGAATGTTTCAAGGTTATGTTTATGTTCTGGCAACCCTATGCCAGGCGACTGCTGCACCAGTTCAACATGATGGTGGTGAAGTATAATGAACGTTCCGGGTTTCAGTGAAAATGATTTACTCAGCCGAGCATAGTTGTCCTCGTCGTCCTGATGAAGAACTTCAAACAGCACAATCCTAGCAAGCGGCCTTCTCTCAACAGCATTGCACACATTTTTGGTCGCAACAACCGACCGACCGGGAGAAAGACCAAATACCAAATGAAACCGGGTCGGGGCAATCCTTGCTCTTTTATAACTTCGCATCTAGTGCAGTTTGGGTCGACGATCGGGGTTTTTTTCGCTCGGGTGTTTTGCGCACCAATTTGTATTAGCGCGATATTAGTATTGGTGTACCAACACATAGCCGACCCAAAATGTTGTTCGGAAAAGATGTCCGTGAATGAGGCGTTTTTCGTGACGCGAGATCCGTTCGCGAATTTCAATTTGCCCCCCTAAAGTGTTGCCGTAAGACGTAATTCTACGTCAAAAAAAAAAAAAATTGCGACATGCCGTTCACGAATTGAAACTTATTTTTAATCGTCATTTTCGATTTGCAATTCAATCAACCTTTTTCAATGAAACTTTGAACTTTAAAATGGGTTTTTTTTATTTAGAAGTTTTATTTACCTAGTGCAGTGTTTGAAATATACCATTTTAACTTAAGAATTAGTTCATCGAATACTAAAGGGTGATACGGTCAAAATTTGGTCAAGGGAAAACGCGTGTAAATCGGTGAAATCGTTTATTTCAAAAATCAAATTAAATTTCTTTTTCAAATTTAATTAGTATAAAATTCAGGAAAAATATTCAGTTAGGCTTCCGCTTTTCCAAATCCGAATTGTCGGGCCTTACTCTTAACCCCGTGCCATCAGATTTTGCACAGCCACCTTGTCCACCTTCTTCGCCGCAGAAAGCCAGTTTGCCTTGAACTGCTGCTGGTCCTTAACAGTTTTTTGGTCTTCTGTAGGTTCCGCTTGACAATAGCCCAGTATTTCTCAATTAGGCGGAGCTCCGGGGTGTTGGGAGGGTTCTTGTCCAGGTCCAGGTGGGAACCACCTGCACGTTGTTGGCGGCGTACCACTCCATGGCCTTTTTACCGTAATGCAAGGCCGGATTAAAGGGGGGGCAAAAGGGGCAATTGCCCCGGGCCCCCCAGCTCAGGGGGTCCCCCCGAGGAAAAAAAGGATTTAACATTACTGTAATCATACTACTACAAATCCATGAAAAAAATCAAATCGAGAAAACCGGAATGAAAACTTGAAATATAAAAACTCAAGGGCCCCGTGAAATAATAACTAGATTAGTTTTTGTCTTAAAAAAGTTGAGGGGCTCCCTAGAGCAAGCAGTGAAGGAGCTCTCCCACATTTTGCGTGCTGAAATTATCAAAATCTTCGGGACGAAATCGAATTAAAAAAAAAAAAAAAATAAAGAAGAATATGAGGTAAAACACCTCAACCTTTCTTTTTTTTTACAGAAACAAATCAGTTACGATATTCTGTACAGAACAGGTAAAATAAAGAAAAAAACATCTCCTCATTTTCATTACATTCAAACGTCTTGTACAACAATAATGTTTGTTGTTACGTTCCATGATATGGTTTACTGCACTTAAATAGCAGCTAATTTCGCTTTATGATAAACATTTCAGAATTTTACCCGGGCAGTGCAGTATCCGGGCTGATACCGTGTATTATAATAACTTTTATCCTTTCAATTGAAATTTTCATTGGTTTATAAATTCTAAACCCCTTTCCATCCCTATTTTTGAAAGTAAAATTAAAAAAAAACAACTGAAGTTGCCTTAATTGGACCAATCGACAGTACAAGGTTTCTTAATTGAATTTCTATCCCAATTTCTGTTTTAGACTTGAATTTTGTATTGGAACATTTTCAACTGATTTAACCAAAATTTTATCATCTACCGAAGTGAATGTCCTGAATTCAGCATATCATTTTTCAGATGATCATTCCCAAATTATTTGTCACGAATGCCAAAGCGTTGGTAAAGTGTCACAAATAAACAAATAATTTTCTAATATGAACATTTCTATGATCTTAATCAAATTTTTTTCCTGATTTTATTTATTGGGATTTTCAGATCTTGTGTGCTTTCTTCAGTTACTGAAGTTCAGTATCAATATTATCTGATTTTTAAAAATTCAGGATCTTTGTTTAAGGTACTAAACTCATTTGGATTCCTTATCAGATTTTTTTCAATGAAAACTGATTCTGTGTTTTTAACATTTAATCTTTATTCTCAACTTTTTTTCTACCGATCATTTTTGCACAAATACCCCTTTGGCTTTGAAGGCATCGAATGAAACTTTCGTCACATTTAGAATAGCAATTTGATAAAAAAATGTTTCTGATGAGAATCGTATTCAAAAACATCTCATGAAAAGATTTTTTTTTGTTTTTCAATGACATTGAATTGAAATTCACATTTAGTGCAATTTAGCTCTGATTAGAATTTTGTATCTCTTTTTTTACAATTTAATTCATATTTTGTTTCTCAAAACTTGATTTGAAATTATGATTTTGATTTGAGACACTGAATTTCGGATCCGAATATAACGTGATTTAAAGTTTGGAATTCTTAAACTCTTATATCTGTATCTCTATGGAATGTTGATTTAATTATTTTGTTTATTTTTTTTAAATTTTGTTTTCTCATGACACTTCCTTATTGTCTCTAGGTAAATATTCCTCGAATAAGCACAAACCAAACGATCAATGATGATATGAATTTTTTTTAAATATCTATCCGGTAATTTTTTTTTAAGTTAGAGAGTTTTAGTTGGTGGTAAGGGTTTTCAACATAAATGAGAATTATTTTTTGCATTTTGCAGCTTAAATCAGAAATTTCATTTATAAGAAATTTCTAAACTCTTTCGCAATGTTTGCACGTGATTAATTAACAATTTTTATTTGAAAATACCAGAAACTATCTTCCACGCAGACAACATGGCTATTTGTAGATAGTTTACTGAACTCATCTCCAGTTTTTGTACACGTTTGTATTTTCCGGGGTAGCATTTGAAAAAAAAAACGAATTATAGGGGCCCCCCGAGCAAAATTGCCCCGGGCCTCCCGATGGCTTAATCCGGCCCTGCCGTAATGGCAAGATGCCAAATCCCGCCAAAACAATACGGTACAACCGTGTTTCTTCAGGAAAGGCAGCAGACGTTTATTCAAACACTCTTTCACGTAAATTTCTTGGTTGACAGTCCCGGAAGCTATGAAAATGCTGCTTTTCAAGCAACAGGTACAGATGGCTTGCCAAACCAGATATTTCTTCGCGAACTTTGACAGTTTCATGTGCTTGAAAATATCTGCTACCTTTCCTCTTCCTTTCGCCGTATAAAACTCCTGTCCCGGAAGCTGCTCGTAGTCGGCTTTGACGTAGGTTTCGTCGTCCATTACCACGCAGTCAAACTTCGTCAGCAACGTCGTGTATAGCCTCCGTGATCGCGCTTTGGCCGTCGTATTTTATTTATCATCGCGATTTGGAGTCACTACCTTCTTGTAAGTCGATAGTCCGGCTCGTTTTTTGGCTAGATGCACGGTTATAGACGATACACTCAGCTTATTTGCGGCATCTCGGAGAAAGAGATTAGGGTTTCGCTTGAAACTACCGGCAACTCTCTTTGTCGTGTCAACGGCTTCAGGTTTTCGATTTCCCCCCGATCCAGACTTCCTGGCTGTCGACAAACGTTCCCCAAACACTTTAATTACATTTGTAACGGTTGATTTGACAACTTTTAGCGATTTTGCCAGCTTAGCGTTCGAGTAGCTCGGATTTTCGCAAGCGCGAGCAAAATTTTGATGCGCTGCTTTTCTTCCTTGGGCGGCATTATGACAACAAAGAGTGAATCCCAAAATCAAAATAGGAGCAATATTATACACACAGACACCTTCAAAATGAGGGGTGTTGCAAAATTGAAAGAAATACGTCAAGTTGATATTGACCAAATTTTGACCGTATCACCCTTTACCCTGATCCGAAGAAGGAAACCTGAAATCCAATTCTGGTCCCATAAAACTCCTATATGAAAATTTTTATCACAATTCAACATAAAATATCGTGAATATGAAAATAACAATGAACAGTTAACATGGAAGACCCCTTTTGGCAACTAGCGACCCAAAATAAGATAACTGATATCAAATACCATTCCCTTCAAGTACTCATGTGTAAATTTTCATTTCAATTAGAGGCTTATTCTGGACAATATCGCAGAAGCAGTGAACAATTAATAAGGACGATCTCAATTAGCTTTTATATTTATTTAAAGTATATTGCAAATTGTTTTTTCCCAAAAATTAATAAATGTGTTTTGATAAGTAAGGAATAAGGATTCGAGTGTTACTTGAATTTTAAAATTTGGTCCACCCCATCCAGAGCTAAATTTAAGTCAGATAAATTAAACATTTTCACTTTGCCAAACAAACTTATGGCCGGCTGTGTACACCGAGTAAAGTCGCATGGGTTTTGTGAGGGACGAGCAATTGACTTAAAATGTCCAATTTTAAGCAGAGGGCTGGTAAAGGGTTCGTTCTCTTTGACTGTTTAGTGAATTGTGCAATGATTTCATAATGATGTAGGTATTCTATCGTTGTGAAAATGCGCACACGTGATTTTTTTTGTAAGAAATCAGAAAAACGACTCCTTGTTTGTTCTAGTTTTGTATCATTTTTTTTGTAATTATGCAATAAGAAACAATGGAAATTTGCACTTGGGTGATTGATAGGATGGCTTACTGATCCATGATATCAAATTTTATGTTTCAGGTTAATTCAAGGGGCCATCAATATAATCTGTTGCATGTTTTTGCAATTATCTTGTTAATATGCATTGGATCGGGACCAAAATTCCTCCTATAGGTTTATTGGTCTGTCAGTTGGCTTCTAATCTAGAAGTCTCTGCCAACGATCACAAAATTTCTTGCTAACAAAAATATCTAAAGTTAATTTTATGTGAATCTAGGTCTAGGCATCCTAAACCAGTAGAAACTCTAGCCCCGTTTCATGACAATTTAATATATTAGAAGATGTATAGTCAACAGCTTAAAAAACAAAAAGTTTTCATTTTTCGTTAATCTATCGTGCCGATCTATCATGCCGATGGATGCCAATTGATGAGAAAATTGTATCAAGTTCATTCGGCTGTCTTTTTTCTAGAATAAACACAATAAATGAATTCAGTAATCTCAATATGACTGAATTTTTTTTTATTCAAATTGAAAATTATCCCGGGGCAATAATGCGATCATCACGGGAAACTCTCACGTTGGGAAAAGTTGAAAATCAAACGTTAAAAATTCGCCTTGATGTTATCGCTCAACAATGGATAATGCAATCATTCTCGTGGAAGCACGAAGACAGCTCGAAATTGAGCGCTCAGGACGCGCTTTCGCTAGGACTCCACACCTCAAGTTGGCCCAGCTCAACTCAGCTAAGGACTTTGGAGCGTCAGGCCACCGTCGTCGTCCTGACTATGACTTAGTCTGCCAGTGAATCCTGTCGACTAGACAAGAAGAACGTTATTCTCCGACGCTATCAAGATTTTCTATAAATTTCAATTACACCAACAGAGTTGGAGGATTCAATTTAAAACTTGCCCCATTCTTCTTGTGCACAGACATTTGCAAGATATCTCCAGTCCAGCCGTCATCCTTGCCAAGGAAGCTTCCACTTTGGGTAGGATACTAAGGACGGGATTGGAAAATTTGGAGCGTCCTCTGGCTTTACGTGCAAGAATGAATGAAAATGTGTGTCGCGTTTGTTTTTCCACGCTAGCCAGAAATAAAAGAAAAATAAAGTGCTCTGCGGTATGAAAAACAAGATGAAAACGAAACATCGATAACAGATAAGTTTGCTGCATGTTGAAGGTGAGAGGCACTCAAAGTTTCATAGTGCCAAACAGCAGCGGAAGCGCAGGAAAAAAGTGCCCAAACCGCTGGAAATTGATTTCATATTCAAATTTTTATTAACAAGTGATTTCGCCGCATCGGTTTTATCATTTCATGTACGGCCAAAGTTTGCAACCGCAAAATTGTGTTACTTTCCCGGCAAAATTGAAATTTGAGAGTGGCGGACCGAAGCGATGAAACGTTTTTGTTGGGGATAGTCGTTGGGAGTAGGAAAAAAAGCTCACAAATGTAATCATTATGGGAATGATAATTGGAAAAGTTTGACTTTTGGCTTCTTCGGTGGCTAGAATCGAATTTGGGTAACAATGAATTTGAAACAATCCATGCCTGCCCCTGATGGTGGTGCTGATCTCGTGCTAGTGGGTTCTTTGAATGCCAAAACTGATGATGCGATGGTTTACCGGGAACGGTGCTATCAATATTCATTCGTTGGGGCGGGCTTTGGATTTGTATCAAAATTCACTTGTTCCGGTTGGAGTGACCTGTTGGAATAATTTTTCCGGAACACGTTTTTTTTACATGGAAACTCATAATTTAAGGGACACTTAAAAAGCAGATGAATTTTTAATATGGTTGATCAGGAAAGGTATTCGAGCAACGAGATAGACAGCAGGATTTGGACACTGCGTAGTAACAGATGAGGCGCGTAGCGAGTGAAATTATTTATGCGCCACGCGCGTGTGTTTTAACTAAGCCGTGTCAAAATCCTGCTGGTAATCTCGATGCTTGAATACCATGCCTGAACAATTTTAATTTCTTTTTTTTATCATCAAAATATAAAAAAAATGGCTAGTATGTCAAGGGATTGAAATCAAGAGAGAGTTCTTTGCATTTGGAGTGGTAATCATGTTTGTCCATTTCTCCCCGAGCGGCTTGAAAAATACCACTCTGTGAACTTTTCGTTCTGAAACACTTGCCCTGCTCTGTTAAGACGCCGGGCGTACACCTAATCAAAGAGCAGAGAACGCTTCGCCAGGGTGAGAGCAAGAAAAAAAAAATCATCACATTAAGTGTAGGGGAGCAGCGCTAAAACAACTCAGTAGGCTTGGTTCTTTCCCAACAAGAAAAGAAAAAAGACGAAACAATATCGTTTCGTGCTGTTTGTTTGCCTTCTGTTGTAGGAAGAGAAGGAAAAAAAAATGCACTTCAGTTGTGTGTTTCGGGATTTCTCCTGCTCACACAGTAGTGTTGCTATTGGGGCACCGGTTTTGCTCGGCACTTGGCTTCGGCTGTACTCGGAAACGAGTGTAGAGCATTTCGGAATGAAGTGTGGTGCTCTACAAATCGTAAAAGATAACGGTGCGATTTACACAGCGCACTGTCGGATTTGAGAAGTGCGGACCAACCATGGTGGTAATGATAAAAATTCCACGACTGCTTTACAAATTGCAACAATTTGCAACAATTAGCACATTTTCACTCTCTCTGAGCACTGGTTTCCCTCATATGATCTCAAACATTTTAATTTTCTCTAACAAATTGCCACAAATTACCACAAATTCAATCATTGGCTGCAAAATTTGTGTGATCATTGAAGTTTTTTCTCCCTTCATTTCAATTTCCCGCTTGATGCGATACGCAAATACCATGAAAAAGATGTTTAGATATCGAAGCTGCTGAAATAAAATGCTGCTCTTAAAAATAAGTTAACACAACTTAACGAGAAAAATGGAGTCGAGGAACCACGAAAAGAAATTGAAAATCTTCGGAAAATCGTTAAAGAGTTTGACATACTGAAAGTAAATCTCAGGACAGCTGGAGAAACTCTTGAATTCTCCGAAAGCGAATCCGAAATTGAAATGGAAACGAAACAGGAGTAGATAACGCTCCTTACACTATACTGCACTAGAAGCAAAAATTGAGCTCGAAAAACTCGCTGCCCTTACGACTCTCTACGGAATCCGAAGACGTTTTTGAAAGCCAAAGCGAAACAGTAGTTAAACGCCGAGGTCGGCCCCTTAAAAGCAAATGGTCAACAACCCAAACAGTAACTAGGTACTCGATGAAAGATGCACTCGAACACAATGGAACAGTAAATGTCGAAACTGGAACTAATGGCACTAACCAACGCAACCCCACAGGAAACCCAAACGGAACGACCGTAAATATACAACGACAAAACATTCACAACTGGTTCGAAACCGGTGAGCCCTCCCACCTCTTAATACAGGAGAAGATGATCGAGGAAGCGAGAGCAGACGCAGGGAAGCCATTCCTCAACCCGTGCTCTGTCAGCTTACTCATCACCCTGCCAGCTCTAGAATTCGTCTCCTGGAATATTCAAGGACTAAGGCTCAAAAAAGCTGAACTGTATATTCTAATTCAGGAATTCCAGTCACGAGTATTATGTCTGCAAGAAACAATGTCTCAACCTCAACATCACCCACGCATTTCGGAATATAAAGTTTACCATCGCATTTTGCGCCTCGAAAATTCTTCATTATTGACTTGAAAGCTCATGAACTGTTGTTTTTTTCTGATTTTTTTTTCGATTATGAAGAGAAATCACCGTGAATTTGTTTTATGAAATTTATTTGCGGCTTTATCGGTGAGGGTTAAAGAGTTGAAATGAAAGACGGATAGAATATCAGAAGAAAATTCTAAGGTGGTGAAAAGAGCGAAGAGCATTTGAAATAGAAGCTTGACCACATACTAAATTCTTTGTCCCACACCAATTAACTGCATTGAAGAAGTAGTACCCAATAGAGAAGGCACTACGTTTTTCGATACAGTTAATTATGGATGGATAAAGCCGCAAATTAATTTCATAAAACAAATTCACGGTGATTTCTCTTCATAATAAAAAAAATTATTCGGCTATAAAAAATCAATAACCAAACATCGTTCAAATAATCGAAAATAGTTAGGCCAAGATTTCTGACCGTTGACCGTAGGCGACAACTCAATCCAGTTGGAACTTGCGCACAAAACAAAAATAAGAAATCTACCTAGCCATCGATCGAACGATAACGCACATTAGAAGACTTAACAGAGCAACCACATGCTAAATTTTTTGTCCGTTCGACACATGTGCATTCACATGGCGGTCGAACCATCCATAATTAACTGTATCGAAAAACGTAGTGCCTTCTCTATTGGGTACTACTTCTTCAATACAGTAAATTGGTGTGGGACAAAGAATTTAGTATGTGGTCAAGCTTCTATTTCAAATGCTCTTCGCTCTTTTCACCACCTTAGAATTTTCTTCTGATATTCTATCCGTCTTTCATTTCAAATCTTTAACCCTCACCGATAAAGCCGCAAATTAATTTCATAAAAGTTTTTTTTTCGGACCAAATGGTTACCCAAGAAACCAAAAGCCACATATTTACTTGAATGAAGGCATTGAAAGTTACATATTGGCTGACAAAGAGAATCAACTACCCAATTCCCTTTAGTGAACTTTATGTACTCATTGATGAACTTGAAAGTTGCAAAAGTGATTAATATGTACGTTGTATGTGACTTGTTTTCCCAATTCCCTTTAGTGAACTTTATGTACTCATTAACGAACGTGAAAGTTACAAAAGTGATCTATACGTACGTTATACGGGACTTAAGTCGCATAAAGGGCACAAAAGTGCTCAAAACGGGATTTGGTAAGTCACATAAAGGGCACAAAAGTGCTCAAAACGGGATTTGGTAAGTCACAAAAAGTGCATCGATTTGCTTTCAAAATCAAATCACCTCTTCGAGTTTAAGTTTCAGTTAAAACAACATAAAGGCGTGGTCTTGTGGTAGCATGTTCGATTCTCACCACGAAGGTCGGGGTTCGATCCCCAAGCCGGGCAAGTTTTTTCCATAAGTAATTTAGTAATTGAGTGACCATTCTGTTGCGATATATGTAGGAATGTAGGAAAGAAGCAATTGAGCAATTGGTCGGATTTGGAATCCGGCGCGTGGCATCATGGCGGCACCGGTACAGAACACAGTAAATAATCAACAGAAGGTGATATGAACCGAAGCCAAGGGTTCAGTTGAGATAGAGAGAGATTTTTTGCTAATTTTGCGATTTTTTGGAAGCTGAATTAGACGGCCGCTGGAAGCTGAAAAGAAGATCTTTAAGACTTGTTTTGCAACTTGAAAGTACAATAAGAATTTAAATTTTGAGCTGCATAGAACGTACTTCATATCAATGATGTGGCTGAGTAGGCGTTTTTGTACCTGTTTTATGGGACTTTTGGTTGCTTGGGTAAGAAGTCTAAGGAGCCACTCTAGGATCCCAACGAAGTTCAAACCAACCATCGGACTGCAACCCTTGATCTTAAATATGGTTAAAAGTCTATGGAAAAAAATCCAACCAGATTCCAGTTGCTTTTTCCAGGTGAGTTTGTGTGAAATATCATGATTTTGCAAAGGTTTTGCTTCTGTGGTAAAAAAATGAATCAATACATGACTGAATAAAGTGTGCAATGATAAAAAAAGGGATTTTTTGAAAAAGTTAGAGTATTTCTTAAAATCATTGATACATTTTTTTCTATATTTTTACATTCAATGTCATATTAACACCTTCATTTCCTCCATAGAAAGTTTTTCGATCAAATGAATAGTTTTTAAAAAACACACGTTTGTAATTGCCCGGATTCTAAATGATTATAGCCTTACTATAGATTATTTCCGTTTTTTTTCATGGTTCATATCTTTAAAATAAAATCATCATATTTTAAATTTCCATAAAAAATTCTCAAAATTTTTGACCAGCAAATTGGTTCTTTGATTTGGTTATTAATCAGAGGAAAATTCGAGAAACCGTAATTCAATCATATTTTGGAAGTTGTGAAAAATGGTCAAAAAAATTACAAACATTCATATTTGGTCGGGATTCGACCAGATTGAACTGAACGCCATCAGCAGTTTTCCGAGACAATTGAGTTTAATGTACTTATATTTTTATCTTTGGACAAAATCTGTAAAACTCATCATCCAGAACCAATAGTTTATAACCCAAGGAACACATCCTAGTGAATAAATTTACTTGTTTTGGTCTGGCAAATGAATGACATGAGTTTCAAAATCTGCAGTTTATTTTTTTCTTATGGCGTTCAGTTCGGTCTGGTCGAAGCCAGGCCATTTAGAGTGCTTCTAAATATAATACAGATGTTCCATGAATAGGTTTTTTTTTTAAGAAAGCTAAACCTAAAGATCCCATCAAATATCAATTTAGCTCGTGATCTGGAAGGTTATTTGCTAAGAATTCAAATTCGAAGTTACAATGCTTCCACTTTTTGAAATCGTTATCCAAAAATGGAAAAAAGGCTGCCAAATTTGCAATTTTTTTCTAGTATCTATCCAACATTAGATTAAAGTGGAGTTATGAGGAGTTTTTTTTTCCAATCTTTTGAAATCTTAAAAATCGGGATTATCTAAAATAAATTAGGTGGGATATGATTCAATTGCTGCTGATGTATTTGGATAACAGAAATATAATTTCAAGTGATTTTCTTCCATCGTTCTGCTCTTGATTTTTTTCAATAATGCTTAAATTTGCTTTAAATAAGCTCATATTTTTGGGTTGGAAAATATCAAATTAAAAGAACGGCTTTTGCCAGAATTTCCATTAAAAGGCCCAGTTAAACATTCAATCGATAATTATAATGTTATTTGTTCATTGCTGTTTAAGAATGGAATTATTCCATTCGGTATAAGAAATTTGGTTGTGATAACGGCTATAAAATTATGTTTAAGCTAGGTACAGCTAAAGAAATTATACAAGTCCTTTTATCACAAACAAAAAATTTCCAAAATTATTGTGTTTTGAAGAAAATTCAAGATAAATTTTTTCCAAGGGCATATCCGCCAAATATAAAAAAAAATCAAGAATTTTTTCTTCATAATGGGTACACATCATTTCCAACTATTAAAAATGATTTTTAACGAAAAATAAAAAAAAAACATGAAATAAAGGATTAAACTTTTAACGCGATTTTCTCTATACAGGAATGTTTGCACATTCGCCCTTTACTTGAACCAATACCGAACTGATATTTTTTTCCAAACAAATCGCCTAATTTGTGTGTTGAACAAATTGATACTTATTTAAATTGTATAATAAGGCTGAGTCGATTTGGAGTCTTTTTCGATTTTCTCAAACCCTGGGATCTAAAAAGCTTCGTTTTTGTCCAAAACTCATCCATGATTTTTTGCAAAACTTTTAAGTTACGTTAACATGAGTAAATTTGGACTTTTATGTTTGTATGGGAAAATTGAGTATTTTGTTGCGAAAAATCAGCATAATTTTTTTTTCTTATGTGAAACCGAACCTGGTGTTTCTGCCAATTTATAAATTTTCTAAAGCTAATTTCCCGCTGAACAACTTTGCCGAAAACTGTAATTTCGAATCATATTTGACAAAATAGTTATTACGTATTTAATTGGAGTATCTTATTTGGCATTGAAAAATAATAAACTCAATTGTCATCACTGCTGGGTGCCTAGCAAGGTATTGCAAGACTACTTTTCATTATTTGTTGTTCGTTATTCGTTGCTTATGTTTTTTGTAGTCACAGGCTCGCAAGGCCCGCAGCTAACCCCACTATCTCGCAGGAGGACCGTCGTGATGTTGCTGTTTTGGGTCCCGAACACCACCAGGACGTTGTTGCACTCCGCACGCCGCCCCTAACATGGAGAACAGACGCGTGCGAAGCCCCCTAACTCATTCTGCATGCGACCAAAGCATCCACCGGGGTTGGGTACCCGATCTCCGCTTAGGTTGCTCGCACCCCAGCTAGTACCACGGGGAGGTAGAGAATCGGAGTTGCAGACAAGAGGTGATATGACCACTACCCGAGGGTTGGGTGTATGGGGTCTCGAGTTGCACATTGTCTACTTCACTAGCCTTCACTAGCCATTGACTACTTTTCATGCAATACTTCACGAGACACCAGCAGTGATGTCAATTGAATTTATTGTTTATGAATACGAAACGACATACCCATGTTCAACAGCTAATAACTTTTTTGTCCAATGAGATACGAAAATACGGTCTTCTACAAAGTTGTTCAACGGGAAATTTCCTTGAGAAATTTATAAAATGACATATCAACCATCAGCTGGCTCAGTTCCACAGAAGAAATAAATATAATGTTGATTTTTTAGTAACTTAACAGGTCAAATTTACTCATGTAAACGTTACTTAAAAATTCTGCAAAAAATCGTGTATGAGTTTTGGAAAAAAGAAAGCATTTTAGACCCCGGGATTTGAGAAATTCAAAAATGACCCCAAATCGACTAAGTCTACAACAAACGTTAGCTTTGCATTATTTTATTTTTGTACCTTCCTACATAATTCAGCAACCTTACAGAACTTAGATTTTTTAAATCATACATTCAAAACAGTAAGCATTATGAGAATCCGACATTCTTGTCAAAGCATCTAAAAGGGAGGCGCCACGAACCCATCAATAAATCAGAAACTGGGGCATTCAAATTCATTCATAATCAACTTCTTACAATTACACTTCAATAGATGAAACAATCAACTGTTGGCAACAAAATATTAACAACAATCTAAGGCGAAGCGACGTGAATTGCCACTATCGACTACTGGTGGGCACACATCAAAGCCGAATTGATTGGTCTATTAGTGAAGTCTCACATTGATGTCATGCCTGGATGCGATACCATCTACATATCGCCGATGTACATCTTTGAAATGTGATCCACGCTTTAGTGCCCGATTCTGGTGAAACCTGGTGTGTAATGTAAGCGCCATTCCGTGCTATTAGGTGCTTTAATAAAGATAATTAAGATACGGTCGCGGCGCAGCAGACAATGGGCGCCCAAAGCGGCCGGGTCGGGGGATTCATTTAGTGATTCGCGGTTGTAAAGCTTCCCTCTTCCCCAATAGAACTAGAGGGAAACCGTGGACAAAAGCTGTAAGTCCCTTCCGGAAGTCCGTAAGAACCGCGAAGCTCGTAAAACGAAAGTCGCTGTTCTGTGTCTACGATTGATCGTTCTCATGAGTTTTTTGTCTGTAGACCTGCCGACGACATTGCGTACTATTTAGGTGCCGTACATCGGAATTTGTAGCCGCGGTCATTATTTTATTCATTATCGTAATGGTTTATGGTTATACATGGTAAATTAGCATAGATTAGGGAATTGGGAGCAATAATATTAATATCGGTAACGACAATCGCTTTACAGCGCCCATGGGACAGTTCCGTGTCGCGGTTCTCTTCTCTCGGGTCTGCCTGTTTCCCGTTTCATTTCATTCAACGGAATAGACCAAGGGCGCACTACCGGTTTCGATAGTAGATGGAATTGAATTTTCCTTTCGTCGCCACAGCAATAATAATGCTCCGGATGTCCCCTAGCGATGGACGTGAACATTGTTGCACTGATATGCGGTTTTTGTGGTTTTGTTCTACAGTTAAGAGGGAATCAATTTCGAATCTGGCGAAAGCATATTGAAGGATTTGATCAAATCGGATGTTTTATTTTTCTTATGAACGTTTTACGTCTGTTTCTGAAAATCTTTGAATTATGATTTTCTTTCTTCTAATTATAAAATGATTGTTAATCATTACAAATGATTCAACTAATAAATAAATTTTGATATTACCGTTGTTTGCCGATAACTGAATGTTAATTTCTAGATTTTCGAAAAAACAGTAACACTTCTAAGTCTAAATTAGAGATATGTCGAATATTTGGATGGCCGAATACCGCCCAAAAATCGTTAGACTGAAAGTTCGGTTCACTGAATAGTTAAGCCAAGTAAAGTCTGTTTCACATAGAATCTGGTCGAATAAAATAGATAATTTCTCCGCAAAGAAATACCGTACAACAAAAGTGAAAATGTAATTTTGAAGGGTTTTTATTGCACTTTAAGGAAAAAAATACATGAAAATTTTTCGTCAGCTTTTCGGATGAATTTTCGAACTTTTTTTGTGATACCACCCATCATTTTCTGCACAGTACTGCCTCATTCGCCATCTTGTTCCACCAATTTCCATTTGAGCGGATTTTTTCCTGGTTCTTCCACATTTCTTCAGTTTGCCATTAACTATTGCTCCATATTTCTCGATGGGACGAAAATCCGGACAGTTTGGTATCAATCCACTTTTTTCAACAGAATCGATCTTGTTCTCCTTATACCACTTAACGACATCCCGGCTGCAGTGGCAGCTTGCCAGGTCCGGCCAGAACTTCACCGGACCTTTATGGGACCGAATGAATGGCAAAACCTTCTTCTGGAAACATTCTTCTTTGTAAACATTTCCATTCATTGTGTCCCCAGTGATGAGAATCTTAGTCTTCCTCCCACAACTACAGATCCCTTGTAAAATCATCAACTAACGAGCAAATTTATCTGCGAAAACAAACTAGAATCTACCCGCAACACTCCCTTTACGCTTCGCAAGGTAAAATTTGTTACCGGGTATTTGTCCAAAATCTATTTTGACGTAAGTTTCGTCGTCCATCAAAATGCATCCGTTATACTTGGTCCACACTTTCTCGTACAACTTCCTTGCCTTGGTTTTGGCAACCAGGTTTTGTTTCAGCGTCCTGTTGGGGTGTTTGCTTGCATGATACGACCGCAAGCCTTCTCGCAAACAAATTCGTCAAGCTGTACTGTGGTTCGTCTTGAACTTTTTCGCCAAATAACGCAAGGAGATTCCAGGATTATTGTGAACTGATTGAATTACCTTTGCTCGCAGCTTCCGGTCAAATGTTACAGTTTTACGCCTGGTTTTTTTTTTTGCTCGATCCACCGTAAGGGTCTCCCGGTAACGTTGCAGCATCGAATTAACAGCCATTTTTGGATATTTCAAGAATTTCGCGATCTTTACCCCTGACCACGTCGGTTTCTCTACGTGAGTGAGCAGAATTTTCTCTAGCCTTTCGCGTTCCATCGTCGATAACTTTTGACTGACTGCTTCAATCTTGATGAAATTTTCACCACTAAGTAAACAAACCATCCGAATCAAAACACTGTCAATTGATTCGCGATGTGACCACTAGGAGCGCTGCAGTAAATGAAAAGATGCGACCAAATTCTATGTGAAACAGACTTTATGCGGCCAAATAGGCCGAATAGGCAAAACATTTATTTTTCAAGTTTATTCAATAACATAATTGTCAAATTTTCGATTTTGTATAATTTATAAAGTATCCAAATGTTATATTGAAAATACTACACAATCATCTAAAATGTAAGGTTTGAGTGAAACATTTTCGGGGTATCCGTGCTTGCCCATAAATCCAATAAAATATTCTGGATAATTCAAATCTGGCCGAGGTGAACAGTTGTTTTCAAAACTTTCCGGATTAGACCCGGTTTTATTAAAATTATTGGCTCAATCAAATAAATAACTTAAATTTTATATGGAAATTTTAACATTTTGTGTTCAAAAAATCGAGTTTAAACATATTTCAAAATAAACATAAATTTAAGTTTCATCCTAAGATATGATTTTAATACTGCTGCTATGATTCAATGAAAACATTAAATTTCAAATTATTATTTAAACATTAAATTATAATTCTTTTTCTTTTGTATGTTTTTGGCCTACATATTGCAAAAATTTGCCTTTCCCGTCCGTGAAACAGAAAGTTTTGTTTGGTCAACGTTAAAGATTTTCGTTCTTTTTAACAACTATTTTGAAAATATCTTGCTCAAATTGGACTTTCATCTTATTCTATATCAAACAAACAATTTGAAATTGCTTACAACAGTTTCGACTTGTTTTAACCCAGATTTCACAGAAACCCATTCCCTTTGAAGATAAACGCCTTTCAGTTTTATATTGGTAATTTTTTTTAATCAGAAAAAAAATGTTGTAAAACATCATCTGGCTGAAAAAAAAAAACAACTTGAAACATGAGGACATTAAGATGGAAGAAATCGTATGAAATTTAAATAATCGCAATTGGATTTTCATTAAAAACCCAGAAAAATATTCGACCGAATATTCGGCCAAGTATTCGATACATCTCTACCTATAGCAATATACAGAAACCTTTTCGAATTTTTTGAATTTATGATGAAGAATGCAGTGAAGACTATCTCACTGCATTCTTCATCATACACATTATGGATACACATTATAGATTTTATAACTTATCTTTCACTGTCAAAATTAAGTTAAGAACAAACCTGATTTAAGATATCACATTAAGGACCGTGAGGAAATCTAATCCGGGAAACACTAAAATATCGGTTTTTCCTATCATTACATATAAGGTTTTATAATAAACTGAGTCGATTTGAGGTGATTTCTCAAACCCTGGTCTCGTTTTGGTTCAAAACTCATCCATGATTTTTGCAGAATTTTTAAGTAACGTTTACATTAGTGAATTTGAACTTTTATCTTTGAAGGGTGATTCGGTCAAAATTTGGTCAAGGGAAAATGCGTGTGAATCGGTGAAATCGTTTATCTAAACAATCAAATTAAATTTCTTTTTCAAGTTTAATTAGTGTAAAATTCTGGAAAAATATTCAGTTAGGCTTCCGTTTTTCCAAATCCGAATTGCCAGGCCTTACGCTTAATCCCTGCCATCAGATTTTGTGCGAGTAGCTCGGATTTTCGCGATGCGCGAGAAAAATTTGGATACGCTGCTCTTCTTTCTTGGACCAAGGTGGGTATTAGACTGAGTCGATTTGGGGTCATTTTTGGATTTCTCAAACCCTGGGGTCTTAAATGCTTTGTTTTGGTTAAAAACTCATGCACGATTTTTTGCAGAATTTTTAAGTTACGTTTACATGAGTAAATTTGGACTTTTATGTTTGTATGGGAAAATTGAATATTTTGTACTAAAAAATCAACATCATTTTTGTTTCTTCTGTGCAACCGAGCCTGCTAATGGTTTTTGTGCCAATTTATAAATTCTTCAAAGGAAATTTTTCGCTGAACAACTTTGTCGAAGACCGTAATTTCGTATCTTATTGGACAAAATATTTATTAGCTGTTCAACTGGGGTATGTCTTTTGGCATTGATAAACAATAAATTCAATAGACATCACTGCTTGTGCCCCGCGAAGTATTGCATGAAAAGTAGTCATGCAATACCTCACAAGGCACCCAGCAGTGGTGTCTATTGAATTTATTGTTTATCAATGCCAAAAGACATACCCCTGTTGAACAGCTATTAACTTTTTTGTCCAATAAGATACGAAGTTACGGTCTTCGACAAAGTTGTTCAGCGGAAAATTTCCTTTGAAGAATTTATAAATTGGCACAAAAACCATAAGCAGGCTCGGTTGCACAGAAGAAACAAAAATGATGTTGATTTTTCAGTACAAAATATTCAATTTTCCCATACAAACATAAAAGTCCAAATTTACTCGTGTAAATGTAACTTAAAAATTCTGCAAAAAATTGTGGATGAGTTTTGGACCAAAACGAAGCAACGAAGCCCCAGGGTTTGAGAAATTCAAAAATGACCCCAAATCGACTCAGTCTAGTGGATATATAGTAGGTGCACTGATCCTTGAAATTTCCGAATCAGCCATGTTGGTTGTTCAAATTGACTACCATGGCTACGTTGCGTATGTTTACAAATAATTTTTCAATCGACTGGTTGATTTCGTTGTAATATTTTATGACACTCGGTACTGCTGCTGACCTGTAAGTGAAAAGTCGCGCGAAACTCCCGAAGCAAATTCGGGGGGAGTTAATTGATGTTTAAGTTTGTGGCTTTCGTTGAAAGGAAGCAGCAGCAGCAGAATATCAGTTGTTGGTTGATTCCCAATTCATACCTGTTGTCGCAGAACACCATCGTGGAACTGCTCATAAATCCGATGAACAAGCAAAACATCGGAAATACGGATGAAATCGGCAGCATTAATTTTGGTGCTGGAGCAGGTAAGTTTTTTCAGATAGGAATTTAATTGAATTGAATGTAAATGTTTCACATTTCACCATTCTTGCTTTCAGATACCTTAAAAATTGAAAATAAAAAACATGAAATGCAAACAGCAACTGAAACGAAAAAAAATTTATAAACAAAATTTTGAAGCAGGATGTTCAGGACATGACCATTTGTAAATAGTTGAATAAGGTAAGCAGTTTCCAGAGTTGAATTTGCAATTTTCTGCTGATGACCAACACTGGTTTCTATTTCCATCCAGATACGGTTCCCATCCCACTGCTGTCTGCCGGTTTCTTGATGCAGACGTCTAGCAAAAGCTGGAGCATATCAAAATCGCAAGGACCCAGGCAAATGGCAATATTATAAATAAAAACTGTTAATATTGAGGTTTTTTCTTCAATAGCTTCTAATCATGGCTGAAGAACGATTAACCATGCCGGAGTTTAATATTTTGCAACTTAATATATTTTCATCATCAACAGTAAACAAAAAAAAATAAATACGGTTGTTAAAGTATATGAATTCATGATAATACATTATAATTATGTACAAGCTGCAAATTCGCAAGGGACTTTTATTCAGAATCCGATTTTATATTCCACTCAGATGTCCTCCAAGAGGGTACCGCCAGATTCGACATTGAAGCTGAAGTTTTGTTGTCGAATATTGTTATTGAAGCCAATGCTAAACTCTCGACGAGATTTAGATCGGCTGAAAAACGGAAAAAATTTAAACAGGTATTGAATCATTCACTAACTTACTCACTTGCATGCTCCCAGCCCGTAAACGAGAAAATCTAGATCAGCGTTGGGATCCTTCCGGTAGGAAATATAGAACTTTCCCATCTCTGATAGGCTCACGGCGAAATTGAATAACAATATTTGACACCTTTAACGACTATTTGCTGCCCCTAACTCAATGAGGTACACTTTTACTAAGGTGGCGCAAAGGAACGCACACTATTGCACGTCGGAGGGAAAAAAGAAAAATAAACATAAACAAGGCGACGCGTCGTTGTCAGGGAGCTTCATTTATCCTAGGCAAAATGCGTCGTGAAAATGGTCGGTAGTGACGTCACTTCTGTCATGGTAACTATGTTTACGAAGAAAAAACCTTACTTCTACTTTTGCAACGTTTCTTTCTCATCACCTCTCTTTCCACCACATTGCCCCTAACTACCCTTAATGTTTGAAAACAAACGCAACGAGCGTACCACACTACTCGCGCTCTTCGCGCCTACTTACTGCCATGCTTGTCCAACACCTCGCAAACAGAACAGAGCAGAGAACGAATAACACTTTTATCATTTCGGTTTCCGAGTGCACTGCTCAGCCGATCAACGTTCACTTATCTTTTTGCCGAGTGCGCCCGATTGCGGTTGCTCTGACGGTCGGGTGGACGTCGCTCGCTCTAAAGAAAAGAGAAGGAGCTGGCTAGAAAATTGTGCTCTAGCGACGCTGCTGCGTAGCTCAGTGTATCCAGCCGGAAAGATTTCAATGCAGGAATGTTTTCTTAAAAAAAAGCCGTTATGCAGTGCGGAACAGTGCATCAGTTGAAGAGGTCCAATGTAGATTTATGTATGAACTATTTCTGTACGTAGCCGGGCCGGGCACTTCCTGGCAAATTATTTGAAAAACATGCTGAAAACCGGGTAAATAATCTGAAATTCTCCATTCCATAAACCGAGCAATATCCGGCCAAATCTGAGGAAATTCCAGACATTCATCTAGTGAAGGAAAACGACTTAAATTTTTTTGTTGCAACACATCAGCAGTGTCAAATTTATGTTTAAAGCATACGAAAGAAAGTTTTGGTTTGATTTTTGATGAAATAAACTTTCACAAACTCAATTTTGACAAACAATTTTAAACTGAATTTGATTTTCTTGTTTCATTTTCCAAATAATGTGGATAAAACTGGGCAAAATCCAAGTGGTTTTTTCACAATATTCGGGCATCCGCAAATTGCTGTACACTTAGGTTTATGCACTTTTAATATCGTATGTAGGAAGCATTAATTTACAAAAGCAGCAATTCGAAAAGTAACATTTACTAAAATTATCCAAAAATCTTTGTCTTTTAAACAAACCGTGAACATTACGCAGGGATCTGGGACAAATTTTAATAATAAAACTTCAAAACTTTCACAAATCGTAAAATTTAGGATTTATCTTCCTTAACCGCTACGCTTTTGATATTTTTCGACCGAAGAAAGCTTTCGTAGCTAATCATTTGTCCTGGTGCAGAACATCAATCTAGAGGAACTCGCTCAGGAATGAAAAGATAGGTGTTTTGGGCAAAGTTGTTAATTTGCATATTTTGATATAAAATTTAAAGGCGAGAGATTTAAAAATAGCGCGATAATAACAATAACTTTTTGTAGAGCATTTTTCAAGTATTTTTTTTTAATTCAACCGTATCTCCTTGGGTTAAGATTGTAGAACTTTGATATGTTAAGCAAAGTTGTGTATTTTGTTGAGATAAATAACTTTGTAGAAGAAACTAAAGCTCTAAAATTCTAAACAAGAAAGTTATGATTTATATCTCGCTATTGGTGGACTTCTAAACTTTATATTTCATATCAAAATATGCGCTTTATTTTACAGAGCAATGTTGTCGAAAACACCAGCATTCTATCTTAACTACATTTGGCGTTATTCATTTAGTTCCGTTAGATTTATATTCTGCATTGTAAATTCTGACACACTTCCAAACATCGATCCAGACGCAACCGATGAAGACAAACCGAGTTTTCTGTAAAGCTTCTCTTTCGCCCGAGTGCGAACGAATTAATCTGCACCGAGAACGCACTTCATCAGTTTGCTTGCATCTCTTGCCCACACTTGGGTGGACGCTTGGTCGCTCTGGAGGTAACTGAGCATTTTTTAAAGATTCTCTGCTTGGGAAGAGCACAGCGAAAAAAATACACGCTCTTACTCTGAACGGGCAAATCTGAGGAGCGATGCCAAGCATGCTTACTGCAAAAGAAAGAAAACCTTCTAATTCAATAACCTTGCCTTGGACCATAGTACTTTGAAATAGACAAGGTAGGCTATTCCGGCCTCTACACCTGTGTTGATGAAAGGCTCCAAAAATAGTTATGAGAATTATTAGCAAATGTATGGAATTCATATAAAAATCTTATTTTTCAAAGAATTGGTAAGCAATTAAATTAGGACAAAAATATGATTAATGCTTTTTAATACCATCAACTATGTTTGGCTCTTTGAATTATTAAAAAGTTTTATTTGGTGGGTTTTTTGCGCCTCGAAAACAAAAATTTTGTTGATTTTTTGTAGTTTGATAGTCAGTTTTTGTGAAAATTTTCAAAGTAATCTCACAAAACGACTAATAGTCATCGAAATATTATGTACACTGCTTATTTCATGAAATCTTTGCTAAGAATGAAGGAATTTTTTTCGCTGATTTTATAATACATTCGGGGACGACGACGAAATTCTCTTTTTAATGTTAACAATTTATGTACAATACTTGGAAATTCAATGCAAACTTACCGTTTCATATAACCTCTGAGAATCAATCTTTGATTTCAAGAACTTTTCAGAAGAAACAAACGACTAATAAAGTCAAAATTAAAGATTTTGATTTCTATTCCATAGAAAACCAGTAATATTTCATAACTATTTTTAAACTGCGACCCAGAGATGGGTCTTGACTCAAACATTCGGTCAGCGAAACTTTTTTGTAGAGAAATGAATCCAACTGTGTTAGATGAAATTTCAGGGACTAGATAAGAGAAAATCGATGTTGAAAAACATGCGAAAAAAAAATATTCATACGCCAGGTTGGTCTCCTGTAGTAGAATGTTAATACATGGGCCCCGGAGAGGCGCAAGATGTGGGTTCAAGTCCTACCGGGAGACAAGGCCAATTTTTTTTCGCATGTTTTTCAACATCGATTTTCTCTTATCTAGTCCCCGAAATTTCATCTATCACAGTTGGATTCATTTCTCTACAATTTCATAACTATTTTTGTTTGTAGTAGGAATGCCGTGTACATACACGGAGCTGCCAAATGAGGTTTAGAGCAATGGCCTACCTGTTATATTTCAAAGTACTATGGCCTTGGACGGCATTTTGACAACTGAAGAGTGAATTGCAAAATCAAAATAGGAGCAACATTCTACACATATACACACCTTCAAAATTAGGGGTTTTCAGGTTTTTTAAATGGAAAATTTAAAGAAATACGTCAAGTTGATATTGACCAAATTTTGACCGTATCACCCTTTATATAAGAAAAAGCTTGATAATTTATCATACATCTAGGGGTGAAAATGATTTTAAAATTTTCTTTAAATGTAAAAACAAAATAAAAAATCAGAAAAAAATGTTTTTAAACATTTGATACAAAACGTTCACATAAAAGCGTGTGTAAACGATAGTAAACGTGTGTAAAGAAATTCACAAGACGTTACATTTTGTTGAAGCTTACCTCATATATTTAGGTAATTGAACTTTAAGATTTTTTTTAATGCAATATTATTAAGAAGTAGATATATAATTTCATCAACAATGGTGGATACAAACTGAAACAAAATTTGTTGGTGATTTCATTGAGCTAATCCGCCATTCTTGGTAAACACTTTCTGATGTCGCTTGTCTTAGATGTGATAAACAACGACACAAAAATTGTTTAATCATAATATAATAACAACACTACTTTTTTAATAAGATTATACTTTAAATTGATGAAAAAATTAAATTGAAGAAGTGCTGCGGCATACAAATGTTACAGCTAACCCCTATTTAACGGGTCGAGTTTTTTTACAACTTAGCTACGCCCTACGCCGGATAGATTATAACGAAAATAATTATCAAAGACCTATTTATTCTACATCTGAAAAAAAAATCATATTAAGCACATGAAAAATAATGTACCTATTAAGAGGCGAACTAGCCAAAGGCTGAAAGTCTCTCTAATAAAAATATAAAAAAAAATGCACCTGTTCATAATATAAGGCTGAACCTTTGTCTCGTGATAAAACGCATGTTTTTAAACTGCATTTCTCTGATAGCTGTATTTTGCGTTCCCTTGAGATAAATATTGCCACAATATTTGATTATTGGTGGAGTTCAAAAACAATTACTTATAGAATTGCTTTGAGATACCATTCGTCAATTGAAAAATACCACTTCGTGACAGATTTACAAGTTTGAATAATTTCAATATCAACTTAGACAAGCCTGCATCAAAAATTTTAGTCATTGGCTTGTTATCAAAACAATACTCTTTTCTGTGGCCTTGAATAAAAAACTAACATGATTTGGGTTCAACGTCTTGCATAATATTTAAGTACCGTAAACTGGGGGAACTTTGATCAGCGGGGTTACTTTGATCAACATGAAATTTTTGCAGATAATCATCATTAATAAAGTATTAAGTTAAAATATCTGAAAACTGTTAACTACGTTTGATAGCCTGTAAATTGAGTTACAATAAAGCTAAGTTTGGTTTTTATTAGGAGATTTTTTATATAACTTAAAATATAGTTTTAAAATCTTAAAATATCTGGTTTTTTGAAGGCTCACAAACAAACCTCTCTCCTGATCAAATTTAAGCATTTAGGAGCAAATGGGTTGTTTAATGTGTAAGTTCAACTGTTTTTCTTGGTTTAGGTTAAGTTTAAGTGTTATTTTTATGGTCAATTGATGATGATTTTTGGGTATTGAAAAAAAGGGTCATTTTCCATTAAAAAGCCTGTATAGGAAACATGGCTTAAGACCCCATAAAGTTTGAAGAAAAAAAACATGGGAACAGTACGAGGACTTAGGTAATTGCATGAAGGTAAAATTTAATTTGTTTTCGAGGCCAAAAAATATTGAGATATATTTATAATTTTTGCCCCTGAATGTATGCAGCTACCTTGTTCATATTTCGAGTATATTTGTTTTTGAAAGAAAGCGTTGAAAAATTCAATTGAGTCCAAACAAAAAATTACTGTTATTGATGTTTTGAGCCTTCTATGCTTAATGGCATCAAAACAATAAATTTGAAGACGTTAAGATACGTAAGAACCATAGTGATCAAAGTTACCCCGAAACTCGAAATCTGGTTTTGTAGCAAACATTTAATTATGACTACAAATGTCGTTTGAATTTACTGCAATCCATAATCATGTTTAAAACTCCTCACCTCATTAAGGGTTTTAAAGCTTTTAGGTATTACAAAAAAGCAACCCTTTCCAAAATATTCTAAAATGAATGAAAAAAGTGATCAAAGTTCCCCATTTTACGGTACCGTCAACTGGGGCAACATGCAACAATTTTCAACTTCAATGGCTTCTAAAAAACTTATGTTCACAATTAATCCTACCCCTTATGCATCAAAAGTTTTAAGGATGCTGGGGTATCCAATTGGCGTAGTTAGAAAAATTATAGGTTTCTTCAGTTTTTTTAATTTTCTAAAAACATGCAATTTTCACCCTCCTTAGAAAATGGGGTAACTTGCAACAAACTTTGTTTTTAATGAAAAATCTTATGAACACGTACGAAAATGTATAGTTATTAATATTTTAGCGATGCCTAAAAGATCATTACGCATGACAACACCAATTGCAGTAGTTTTTGGGTCTGTAATAACTAATTTTCACATTTTTTTCTGAAAATGAAGATGCTGCATACATTTAGGGGCTAAATAATACTACGAAAAATTCTAAAAACTGAAATCATTAAAATAGATGTTTGTATGAATGAAATTCCAATGTTTACAAACGCGTGATGCAAAACATTCATATTCCAACACATGGAAACGAGATTTACAAGGTATTTCTTTGATTTGCATTTTGTTGCATTTAACCCCAGACACCTAACGGAATTTTAAAAATATTTATTTAAAAAAATTGGGTGATTGTTCGAAAAATATTTTTACACCAACAATGTTGGTATAACATGAGGAAACCGGTTAAAAGTTTGTAGGTAATATTATCAAGCCGATCCGTCATACTGGGTAAAGTTTTTTTCGGCATAAAAAAATGTTAAAATTTGTACATTTATTGCTCGATTTTTCAAATTTCACATTAAAATAAAAAAACTTAAGAAAACTAACTTAAGATGTGAGAAATTATGTCATCATCATTTTGTGATCATTAAATGATAACTTTATTACAATACATTAAATAAAAAATTTATTTAATGTAGTGTTATATAAATGTTGCATCGAACCCCGCTGTTGCATGATGCCCCGTTTGACGGTACTTCTGAAAGAAGGGATCAGAGAATATGGAGTCTTGAATTTACTTTTAAATTTGAGTACTGAACAATATTAAAATTTTGAGTTGACAACCTTGCTTTTTTGTGAGCAATGAAATCCCATTGGTAATTACACAACAAGTCTTTACCAAAAATCAATATTCTGAATCTTTTGGAGCCCCACCTCCATCCCCTGTCCTAATTTGATTTTAATGTTTTCCAATTTAAATCACATTAAACGGATTGAATAAAACAGCGAAAAAAAGATCGTTCCAACGAAATTAAACAAATAGCCATCCCGTTCCCGTTCCGCTCGTCGTCGGCAGCAAGTTCCCGTTTCGTTTGCTGCTGTCCAAGAAAACCCACCCACCAAATCCAATCCAGGAAGTTCTTTTTTCGGGCAAGAGTTTTGCACCGGTCATCCATTGTTGAAACAGCGTGAGCAGCGAACCGAAAATGGGGATTTTCAGCTTTCGTAGAACTAAGGTAACGGTCTTAAAGCTGGATGAGGTATTGAATGAATTGGTTTTTCCTTTAAATATGCCGAAGAATGGTAAAAGGTTCCTTAAGTTTGAAAGAAAAAAAAACTGAGGGTGATGTTGTGATTAACTGTTACTGTTCGGCGAGGGTCTGCTTCAGCCATTTTCCAACAAAGAATGATACTTGTTATAAAAACATCCATCTTTGGCACCCTTTGCACATTTGAATAATTGAAAAAAAGTTTGTTAGTATCATTTCATTTTTTTTCTTTTTTTTTCAAGTTAAATAATACTAACAAACGATTTGTATAAGTAAACTTCAAGAAAAATCCAAAATGAGCAAAATAGAGGGATATCAAATTGGTTTGCCTAGACCATACTCACCAGTCCAGGATCGAGTGTAAATTCCAAACAAATTCGAAATTCCAATGAAGTTTATCAGGAATCATTTTCACGGAATGCCACTTTAGTCAATTGGATTGCATCATGTTTGTTTGAGAACAAGCCGGAAAACCACAAACTATGACAAACTTTTGAGCTGCTCAAATGATGAACTTGTTCCTTGTTTTACTGACTGAGCAAATGTTGAACAAATATGCATTTTACATGCATTCAATTTTGCAACTTCATGATCTGGGACAGGATTCAGAAAAAAAAACCAGAAAAAAATCTGCATAATGGAGAAGTAAATAAATAAATAACATTCATGGAAAATCACTTCCAAGAAACACATCAAATTTAAAGGCTAGTTTAGGTTTTTTTTGGCATTTGGACATCTTCAAAATTTCTTGATCTCGAAATAAGTGGGTAAGATTAGAATTCGTGCAGAAAACAAAACAAGCCTTTACATCATCTATTTTAAAAAAATAATTCTAAAAGAAGAATTAAAAACAAATATGTGTATGTGTTTTTTCACATGGCGACCGTCAAAAATTTCTTTAGTGAAAATACAGATTTGCGCATTTTTTGATTTAATGAAATCCAGAAAGTTGCATTGTTGCTTTGACCTTCTCCAAATTCTGCTGTTCATAATTAAAAGCTTCATTAACTGATGAATAATTCCAAATATTATTTCAAAAATTTGTTTAAATAAAATTGAAAATATAAAGCTACAAAGGCGATTTTCAAATTCAAAGCTCTATTCAAAGTAAGCTGAGAATATTAATCTAGTTTTTTTTTCTCTCATCCCACAGTTAAGTGAATACTCCCCCAGATATGTATGTTCCATTCTTCATTCCCATCTTGATGAGGGATGAACGTTTAAACGGACGAAAAACGGTTCTCGGTTGATTGTTTTCCGAAGAAAACTTACCCTTTGGCAAACCACAATCAAACATTCATTCGCTGCTTTCGCCTTCCGGAATGATGGCAGTTGTTCTGATGGGAAAAAACAGGCTGATGATAGTTAGTAAGCAATTGCTTGCTGGAGATGCTTTGAATGAAGAGGGAGAAAACTTTCCCTTTGGAGAGATGTCCTTTCTTACGTGAGCGCAAGCAGAATGAGGGGAAAACGCAATCCTTGCGGACAAGCGATTTGAAAACGTTATGTGTACCAACTTCTATAAAAAGTGTGAATTAAAGGCGAATCTATAAATCATATGGTTGCTGGTTGACAGATATTATCCTCGATGATAAATGATTATCGAGGCTTGGAGTTGTAAACTTTGATGAGCGTAGTTTTGCGTCTTTTGAATGTGTTAAATTGGGCGATGACAGATTTGGGGGCAGTGAGTCGAGGGTTTATGTTGGCTTTGATTATCTGTCATAGTTTAAAAAAAGTGTAGTTTGACATTCGTTATGAATTTCAAACCGAAACTCTTTACTTGATTTAGTTTGACCAATTTTCACTGCGTTTGTTTTCCTTCCTTCAAGACTGTAGACAATTAGAAATTTCTTAAGAATTTGTCCCGTTTTTACTATTTCGTTATTCAAGGATTTATTTTGTACTATTTTTTCACAATTTGAATTTCGCTCACGGTGCTTTCAACAAGCTTTTTGAAGTCAGCTTGAAAAGCAGAGGGCCTTTTTGGGTGCGTCTTGTTTTGGTGACGCTCTCGCCAAGAACAGATAACTTCGGCTCTGCGTTTAAATTCTGGAACAAGCCCGCATACTTAGTGCCTTCTTTCGATTCCAAGATGAGGGTACCCCTAGACATCACCCGTTGAGGTTTGGGTTTTGTAGGTGGTTTTCGATTCATGACAGCCTTTTTTTTTGCGTTCTCCTTTCCGTTTCGAATCATTTGCCAGCCTTAAGTACTGCTTTCTTCGTTGGCATCCTCGTAGTCCATATCCCTTTGGTTTCCGGCCTTATTATTGAAAAAAAAAATCAGCAACAAGAAATCTGCACTAACCACAAAAAACCTATAAGTGGAAAATATTAGAAAAATCTGTATTTTTTTGAATGTGTTTGACGGTTCATACCATTTCTGTTTTCTCAATTTTTCAATAATAAAAATTAATATATTACCTTAAAGTGGTTTTAAAATCCAGAGGCTACTTTCAACTGTATTAATATTTCCCATAGTTGAAGACTTTCACATGAATCTGAGTTCCGTCTTTTTCCTTGTGAAATGTACAGTCGTTTTGGTTTCTATTTCCAATTTCAAAACGCTTTTTTAGGTCTGTATTTTTTTTTTCAAATGGTGAAATCTGTACTAGTCTTCTCTTTTTTTTTTCTGGGAAATTCCGGCTTGCAGTCTATTTTAGAGCAAAAACGATTTTTGTTTTATGTATCCAACGTTTCAATCCGTTTTGGATCTTCTTCAGGGACTAAAAAATTGTATTTTTCAATTAATTTTTGGCCGATTACAAATTATTTGTTGTGAGATGTTTACCTAAAAAGTGTCGTTTTCTTGTTTTTGTCGACTCGGCTGGTCTTGTAAAGCTGTCTATTTATCTGTTTTTTAAATTTTCCGAATTAATTCGTGTTTTATGACAATAAGGTGTAGTGATTGACTTACTGTGTTAGATGTTTCTCGGATAAAATCCGGTTGTCCGGGGATTTTGGGATAAACTTTCCTCAGCATCGAAACTTTGGCACAGTTTTCACTTTTCACCTTTTGTTTTTGTTGTTTCTAGATGTCAGCTTGTTCTGTGTTGTGTGTAGGGTGGTGTTTTTTATTTGTGTGTTTATTTTTGTGTTTTGTGTTTTCGTTAGTTGATTGTATAGTTTTGAAAATATTGGCATATGTAGGATGAATGTTTTCTGTATCTTTTTTAATGTTTATAGTGTAAGGTGTGGTTTTAATGTGGCAACTTTCCAGCATTCGTAGTTTTCCTTGGTTGTCTCCCCTGTCGATGATTCGGACTCCATCAATGTCGAACAGGTGGTTCATAGCTATCTCGTGGTCCAGGAGTGCAGTTTGTTGTCGGAGTTTAGCTATGGGGTAGTCTTGTTTTGTGTATCCTAGGTCCCACAGGCGTTTAAGTTCGTTGGTTTGGCATCGGTGTTGTGACATTCGTTGTTTAAGTTTTACGCTAGTGAGACCTATGTAGCATGCCTTGCAGGTTTCGTCATCCTCTTCTTGGTGTTCTTCACTTCCGTTGCTGGTGTTGTTTTTCCAGGTGCCGTTGCATTTTATTTTGTAGTAAACTATACAATCAACTAACGAAAACACAAAACACAAAAATAAACACAAAAATAAAAAACACCACCCTACACACAACACAGAACAAGCTGACATCTAGAAACAACAAAAACAAAAGGTGAAAAGTGAAAACTGTGCCAAAGTTTCGATGCTGAGGAAAGTTTATCCCAAAATCCCCGGACAACCGGATTTTATCCGAGAAACATCTAACACAGTAAGTCAATCACTACACCTTATTGTCATAAAACACGAATTAATTCGGAAAATTTAAAAAACAGATAAATAGACAGCTTTACAAGACCAGCCGAGTCGACAAAAACAAGAAAACGACACTTTTTAGGTAAACATCTCACAACAAATAATTTGTAATCGGCCAAAAATTAATTGAAAAATACAATTTTTTAGTCCCTGAAGAAGATCCAAAACGGATTGAAACGTTGGATACATAAAACAAAAATCGTTTTTGCTCTAAAATAGACTGCAAGCCGGAATTTCCCAGAAAAAAACATAAAAATCAGTCGATCCCCAAACATATAAAAATACTAGTCTTCTCAAAATCCTTAAAATCTTTCTTCTTTGCGGACAGAATCTGTACCAAAATGTAATGAAAAAATCTAATATACTTTTGAGGATACATATATTGTTGTTTTGGATGTTTTCCTTCCGAAAAATGGTTTTGTCAAAAAATTGAGATTCGTTGTAGAAAAAAAATTAGATTTTAGGACTTCAGTAGATTGGTGAGAATAAAATGCTGCTCTTCTTAGATTTCATAAATGAAGTCGAATGAACGGTGACTCCCTTAAGCTATGCTACAGAAAAAATCAAATTCATGAATTCACAAAGTCATCTTCTAAAAATAAATTAAATTTGTAAAAATTGTTCAAATTTGAATTTTTTGTAGGATAAACATGTTTTAAACTTATTTAATGAAACTTAATCTTGAAATTTGTTTTTCAAGATCTGATATTCTAACTGTGTTTCTGTTTGTTTTATGAGTTATTTTAAATTTGACAAAATGTATGTTTTATTCGTATGGTATCTGCACCCTTTCCCTCTTCCAAAGTGGAGAGAGCTTACGAGGTTTTTTTTTTTTTTTAAAAACATTGCTTTGTTTTCTAAATAACGTCACATTCTACATTTGGCTCCATTTGTATGATAAGTTTTCAAGTTATGCCAAGTAAAATATGAAAAAACTTGAGAAATGTTCTATTTATAAAAAAAACCTTTATGTTGTCCCCTCCCCTTTCCTATCCCCCACAACTTGAAAAAAGTTGGTTTTTCTAATTTGAACCCAATTTTTCGTACCCAAAAACTCTTTCAAATCAAGTTTGGTTCCATTGATTGATAAGTTCTTAAACAATTCAACAAAATTATGTGGAAATCACTACTTCCCTCCGCTCTTCTCCCTGCAAGGGTTTATATCAATCTGGGAATCTTTTCTATGTGAAGTTTGGTACAATTTCTTAGATAAGTTCTAAAGTTGTGCAAAAAAATTGTCTGGTAGCATACCTACTCCCTTCCTTTATCCCCAATATGAAAGGATGGAGGTTTCATTAAAATTATACAATAATTTTTCGTATCATATGCTCTCTCATGCCAAATTTGATTCCATGTGCTTGATAAATTCTCAAGTTGAAGAAAATTATTAAGGAGCCTCTTATTTGCCACTGGAATGAGGGAATGGGACCAAATATATTAACATTTTTTGTTCTCAAATACCCTTCCATGTCAAATTTGGTTCCATTTGCTCTAATTGTGTTTGAAATATGCAATGAAAATGGTACGGGAGCCTCACTACTTCCTTCCTATCTTCCCAAAGGAAGAAGGGCGAGGTCTCAAATAACCATAGAAATATTGTTCGTGTATCAATTGCTGAGTTGTTTTCGAATTAGGTAAAAACTTGTACCGTAGCTCCCTCTCCCCCTCTCTCCACCTTTCTCCCCCTATCCCTCCATTTGATTAGAAGAGGGATACCAAAGATTCAGAAAAACATTTATTGTACCCTTATACCATCCAATTCCAAGTTTGGTTGATTTGCTCGATTTCTTCAGTTGTGTAAAAAACTTTTAGGAGGAACCCCCTTTCCTTTCTTTCTATTTCCCCATTGGAAAAAAGGGAGGGGAATTTTAATACACATAAAAATATTTCTCGTTCCCAAATATGTATAAAATTATGTATAAAATTATGTATAAAAATTATAAGAAATTATGTATAAAATTATAAGAAAGGCCTACGTCCATCCTTCCTAGCTCCCAACTGGGAAGAAGTGGGGTCTTAAAAAATCATAAATATATTTCTCAAAGTTTGTGATGTATTATGTGTGAAAATACTTCATGAAATTATCATTTTATTAAAACGACCAAAGTTTTGAATTACCCAAAACAAAATAAGTTTTAATAATAACTTCAATTTAAAGAAAAAAAATCTCCCGGCTTAACAGTAGTAACCAGAAAGCAATCAATGTAGCCATTGAAAAATTTCACAGAAACCTCGCACACACACCACACCTACAAGATTTTTCTATACGAAACCACACTTTCCTCCCGATTTAGGATGAAACCGTACTGGCATAATCATGCCTTAAGAATAACTATTGCCTTAATTTTTATAAAAAAAAAAGATCACAAGTTCAGAGAAAAAGTTGATATTAAAAATTAACCTAGATGTGCTGCTGTAGGCCTCCATAGTTCAGCGTTTTTCTTGTTGAGCTTCCTTCGCCTGCTGGTTGCTCAATCAATTCTGAATCGCAAATTTCCATTTGAGTTTACACTATTTTGACCAACAGGAACACACAAATTTACATCCGTTCTACCAAACATGCAAATAACCAAAATGGCGATGTCTTTTGTAAAAATTTCAATTTATGCATCTTTTATGATTATTTTCAACTTTCAACCACTTTTCTTTATTCATTTTATAAGGCTTCATCTCCATTTTATTGCATTTTTTACAACTAAAACCACAAACATCTTGTAAAAAATATAAATGACCCATTCCAAGTACCCCTCAACTGCAGAACCGATTTTTATTTTTCATTATCCAAAAATAAATTACATAGCGTTAGAAAGGTTATTTCTTGAGTGTCATTTTCCATTAAAAGATTTTCAGCTACCTTATTTCAGAATTGAGTATGTTAACGTTGAAATTTAAAAATTTTAGTATGAAATCAAATTGATTTTTGCAAATATTTTTTATTTATAACATAACTTTGTCAAAAATATAGCTATTACAAAAAAAAAATTATTGCAAAATGATGGTAGAAAAGCCATCTTTTAAGCATTTTATAAGATAAATAACAGTCACTGCAAGTTTACGCTCTAGAATCGTTGATAAAGCTATCTATTTTTAAGCGTTGTGACGTCACGAAAATTCTACTGTTTTTAAATTTATGATTTACTGAAATTTCACATATTGTCGAATATTCGAGGTCTCTTCAAACTTTTTGAGTGGAATTTAATGCAATTTTTAGATTGAAAATCGGTTTAGCAGGTTGTGAGTTGCACCCGGGTAAAGAATGCGTTGTAACGTCACGAAAATTTATTTACTTTTTTTCGAAAATGTTCAAGACTTTTTACTTCAACACTATGATAGTATTTCTTCAATACAAGTTCATCACAACAATATGCTTCAATAAACGAATTCTATTAATAAGTTTTTAAAGAAACTAATTTGTTTTTGCATTATTTCAGTTGTTTTCAAACATTTCTAATAAAACATATAAAACAGCGCTTAAAAACGCTTGATTCAAGAATAAACAAACTATCAAACAAATGAAATCCTCATCGATTTTGTAAAATAATATTTGTGAATCATAAAGGAGGTAGTTATCTGTGATTTGAATAAAAATCTTGCAAAAGATATGAAGAACATATCTATGTTAGAATGAAAAACACCGCTAGTAGCTTCTATTTCTTTCTGGCATTATGTTCAAACAAAATAAGTTCAATGAAATAAATGTGATGAGGTTCAAAAAAATGTTTGAACATGGTAAACTTAATAGAATAACTTTTTTTATAAAAAAATTCTTAAGATTTTCATTGAAAATTAATAAATAAAATTAATTAAATTATTTTAATGAAAACTGCCCTTATTGAAATTTCCACCTCAAAGAATGTCACAAGAAAATCCAAATCGAACCCCGTGTTCACATAAAATCTCACAAAAGAGACTTTGAACTGAATTACAAAATTAAATAAATTCAAATATGTACTAGCACAAGGTCTGCAAAATTTGGGCCAGATTATTCTAAGGAAAGGGGTTGCGCAACGCACCTGAAATTTGTATGGAATTATGTAGATTTTGTTCGGCATGATAAAAAAACCGTTTTTCGTCAATAATTTAGATCTTTATCAACCAATTTTTCTTTTAATTTTAGTATTTTAAAGCTTTGATTATGACAATATTTCATCTGAGCAACGCGTTTCGATTAGAGTTATCATAAAACAACTATAACGTTGAAAGTTAGCGTCGATTAACGATCATTCAGGTATGTTTTGTATTTGACCCATCAGAAGCTAATTTTTGAAACTCAAAAACCTTTTTAACTAAACCATTTTTGAAATGGGATCTTGAGATAAACTATTTGTCATAATGAAAGTTTTGTGAATGACTATAATTAAAACAAATCAGCCGTTAGGGACTTCAGAAATTGGTGCATAACTTGGTTTTCATGTCTTTCCAAACCCAATTTCTCATAATTCCATACAAATTTTAGGCTCATTGTGCCCTCTATTTAATTGGGCCAATCCCCAAATTTGGCACTGAATTTGTGTTAGGCCTAAGATCTATTTAAGCTTGCAACTTATAAGATTTTTATTAGATGGCTGATTTAGGCACTCTAGTGTCGATTGACTAGCTTTGAAAAGATCGAAGGCTTTGAAATTATCATTTATTTTTCCTTTCCTTTGCAATTGAAGATTAAAAAGATTCAGAAACACATTCCATTGCTTTTACGAATAAATATTTTCTAGTTTTAGTTTTGTCCTAAATAAAATTCACATGATCGCACAAAAAAACTTCGAATGAAATTGATGTTAACAGTGTTGCAAACCTTACCTGCTTATATGGGCCTTTGAGATTTAATTCCTTTTAATTTTTGGGAATAAATGGATCGATTTCATCACCAAATCACATTATTTATTAAGTTTTTAAGCATTTTAAGTAAATTAAGCATTCATATTAAGATTATATTTGTATTTATTTCATGTAGCTAACCATAAAATTTCGTGACGTCACAACGCTTTGCAAAACCCTACTTAAAAAAATGGTACGTTGTGACGTCACGAAACTGAATCGCTCTAAAATGAATTGAAATCAAAATTTAAAAAAATCAAAAACAGCGATTTGTTGGTTGTAATGAATCGATACTTTCCTGAAATTTTTATAAAATTTGATCAAATAGAAGAGCAGAAAAATGCGGCGTTGTAAAAAAAACTAAAAGTGGAAAAAGAGGCGCGTTGTGACGTCACGATTCCTTTTGCTTATATTTTGTTAACTATTTATTCTATACAAATACTTTTGGTTTCAAATTGTATAGAATTAAATTTTGACCTTATAATGTACAATTTTTAACAATGTACGATATAACCTGTAAAACTTACATACAATATACCAAAAAATTGTTTTGCAAACGTTATGACGTCACGCTGGAATGGGTCAAATATAATACACGAACGCCGTTCTCGAGGAACTTCTTGAAATTCCGGTAAAGGGAAATTAAACTTCGAGGAATAAGGAAGTAATACGCGACCGTGAGAAATACACGTGGCTGTACTCGAGCAAGGCCAACTTAGCTCTTCTTCTGTGGATTCGTAAATATATATTTGACAGAAAAAGTTCAGTTTATTTAGCTAAGGAATGCGAGATCCAGTTTATTCTCTGTTAACAGTGATGTACCACAAGGCAGTCATTTGGGACCCCGTATTTTCATCATCATCATCATCAGTTTCCTGAAGCACTGCGTGACGAGTTCATTTTGATAAAAGCAGATGATCTAAAGATATTCCTTCAAGTTTAAAACCCAAACAATTGCTTGAGTCGGCCAAACGCGCTCTAAAGGTTTTCTGAGTGCTGCAGCGCTTTGGTATTGAAAATTATACAGATTAATCCGTTCGTTTTTGGCAACATTCGTTCTCTGGAACAACATAACCTGATAGCTCAAGCAACCAAAGGTCACATATTTACTTGAATGAAGGCTTTTAAAGTTACATATTGGCTGACAAAGAGAATCAGCTGCCCAATTCCCTTGAGTGAACTTTATGTACTCATGAATGAACTTGATAGTTACAAAAGTGATTGATATGTACGTTGTATGTTACTTATTTTGCTCAATTCTCATGATTGTACTATATGTACTCATTGATGAACTTGAAAGTTGCAAAAGAGATTTATTTGTGCGCTTTAAGGGTCTTAAGACACAAAGAGGGTACGAAAGTGCTCATAACGGGATTAACTAAGTCAAAAAAAAAATTAACAATAGAAAATCAAATCACCACTTCGAGTTTTATTTCAGATAGAACATCATCTTGGCGATGTCTTGTGGTAGCGTGTTCGATTCTCACCACGAAGGCCAGAGTTTGATCCCCAAGCCAGGCAAGTTTTTTTTCAATAAGTAATTTTATTCTTGAGTGACCATTTTTTACCTGTTTTATGGGACTTTTGGTTGCTTTAGAGTTTTCGCTATATCAGGGTTAATATAATTAAGACAAACACCATAAATATCTTTAAAATTCTTGATTTGGAATAAAATACAACAACAAAAACAAAAATAATAAAAATGTTAAAAGTACTTGAAAATGACAAAAATGATGAAAATTTCATACCATTGAAAAACAAATACAACAATAAACTGAAAATTACAAAAAATAACTTAAATGATCGAAAATGACAATATCTGAAATTAAACAAAAAAAACAAACATTATGAGCAATCAAGAAAAGTTGTTAATGTATCCAAAACATTATAAAAAAAAACTAAAAAAGGCTAAAAATGGTCAAAAATTGACTCAAAATGATAATGATATTAGTTGTTTCTTAAAATGTTCTCAAAAATCTCAAAATGTAGCATGATAACCTTTTCTAGGAAGACGAGTAACATCTGGCACAAATATCATTTCGAAAACAACTGTACCTTTGCAAGAAAACCGTCGGTAACAAATCGTAAGCAATAAGCATCTGTTTAGGAAGTTAGTGTTTTTTTTTCTATATCTCTGGAGCCATCACTTTTTAAAGCCCTGAGCTGTCTGCACAGTTCTGAAAAAGTCTGTACCATTTATACGTCAAATAATCAAACATTTATAATGAAATACTGTTAAGGGTATTCAAAAATTATTCCAAATGTCCATAAATTCATAGTGACTTGAGTGTGAATTCATTTCAGGTAAATCTCTGGAACCACCACATTTTAAGATTTTTTAGGAAAGAAATTATGCCACCAATGAACACCAAACTTTCGAACTATTCCAGCAATAATCTTTATTCAGTAATCTTAATGTAATTGTTTTTTTTTTAAGTTTGCAAAAATCTTTTTAAGTGACAAAGATAACTTAGATCATGTGGATTGATAGAATAATATCAGATAGATAAACGATTTTCATTTCTCATACAAAATTCCTGGTTCTAAGTTTGCCATTAATAAAACTAAACTTGAATTCCAATTTATATCTAGAAATACTTTTTTTCATCGATTTATAATCCAAAGTGACGATTTGAAGTCTACTTGTTGTGGTCGCTTTAATTGTCTTTAAAGTTTTAAACAATTGTTTCTTTAAAAATACACTAAATTGCTTTTGGCTTTTAATATGACATGTTTGCTCGATTTTCCACCACAGCTTTGGGTGAGATCAACTAAACGTTAAAATTTTCGCAACCCGCAATCAGCCTTTTCGAGCCTAGTCATAAATTTAACGGGTTGCCCAGCGCACATCCATCCACGTCCATGGCTTGTAAACTTGGCCCGGCGCTTCCGGAGTTTATTTGTATAATTCCGCACGTGGAGGACCACTTCATCGGACTCCCGAAGCCAGTGGTGAACATAATCGTAAAATATATTTACATATTTCACGTATTTTATGTCCGATGGAAATGATCCGTCCAGAGTTGACCGTCCATCTCTCTCTGTCTCTCTCTCGCTTTGCGCCATGTCACTTTTATCGGCCTTGGGTTGTTGGGTTGGAAATGAACGTGTGCCATCACATCGAGGATGCTCATGTTCACAGCAGCAGTGACACAAACCTAGGGACACAGTTACGAGTTTATTTATGGTGGGCACCCTGGGATACTATCAGCTCTATCTTGGCTTAAATTTCTCGGCTTGCAAGCTGACGAAAGTGTACTACCCTCATGAGAGCTTTCCTCCTAGTTACTGTGTGTGTTTTGATTAGAGGATTACATCAAAATGTCAATATTTTTTTACTCAAGTTTAGATTGGATAATTTTGTTTTATTTCAGCTTGTTTTCATAATATTGTTCAAATCTTATAAACACCAAAGCATTCTAACCAAGAAATTTGTCCCTCAAATACAAAAGTCTTTATACCTAATTTCAAATTTAAATCTAAAACCACCCTCTGTGCACCAGCTAACTCGTCAGGGGTTGTTCCTCCTAGACCAATGGTTGGCAACCTGTGGCTTTCGAGTTTAATTTTCTTCATAAATTGCAACAACTGTTTGGCTAACTACTCAAACATGATTTATTTTAATGATACAAATCAAGTTTGTTTCGTTTTAAACTGTGTTGAGCTGAAATATAAGTCGTTTGATCTTGAATGCGATTTTGAGTGGTTCTGGAAGAATACAAAAACTAATGAAATCAGAGTAATCGCCTCGGGGAATTTTATTCTCTTCGCTTCAAGGCCGTGCTAACGGGGAAGGGGAGGGTTGGGGTTTGAACCCCCCTCCTCTGATCTTGCGTGAGCTTTCATTACGTCGTATGAAACATCTCAAGAATTCCTAGAAAACTGCTGCAAAAGTTATCAAAATAACTTTAGAGTTTGTATTTCACGTATGGAATCTGTTGTGCAAGCTAAAAATATTCTAAATAGAATGAAGTAGCGACTAGATTATGTCAGTTTTTGTATTTTTTCGTAAAAAAAACTCTTTTTTACATGTTGTTTCATACGACGTAATGAAAGCTCGCACAAGAAATACCAATTCAACGCATAAAAAAGCTGATAGTCATTTGGCAGTTGTTCACTACTCACGAATCAACAGAATAAGCAAAAATATCTTAAACTTAAGGCTTTGATCATTTAGTATCCGGGCAGTTTCAAACTGCTGTATTTTAAAAACTATTGATTTGATCGAAAAACTTTATTTGGAGGAAATGAAGGTGTTATTATGATATTTAACGTAAAAATATTAAAAAAATAATTTATCGTTCATGACAAGAAATACTCTTACTTTATGAAAAAATATAATTTTTATCTTTGCACACTTTTTTCAGCCATGTATTGGTCTATCATTTTTACCACAGAAGCTAAACCTTTTCAAAATCATGATATTTTACACAAATTCATCTGTTAAAATCAATTGGAATCTGGTTGGAACCTTTTCGTGAGTAGGCATCTCGAAGAATATGACCGCTTAAATTCGGGTTTAACATAAATTTCTTGGTCCATCAGAACACATCTGTCACATTGCGTAAAACCAGGTCACACAGATTGCGATCCATGGAACTGCTAATTTTTAGTTAATTCCCGGGTGTCCACTTGACAGGCAACACTTTTTGCCTGTCGGAAACGGATTTACTGCATATTTAAGAGGTCTGCATTCAGTTGTCCCCAATAACCATATATTTGTTCCTATAGTTGAGATCAAGGGTTCCACTCCGATGCTTGACTTGAATTTCGTAAGCTTCCTAGAGTGGCTCTTATACTTCTCAACCATCTGGACTAAAAAAAATCCAGGAAAAATAAACAGTTCATGAGTTTTCAAGTCAAAAATAATGAATTTCCGAGGCGCAAAATGCGTAAACGGAGCAAATTTGTGCAAAATAATTTTTACTTTGGCTTTTTGCACCATAAATATATCAAACACCCGTTTACGTAAAAATGTGAAAAAAATAGAAAAGATAGTCCTTTTCATAACCAACACAACGCTGCTAAAGTTTTGCATATCCGAGCTCTAGTAACCTAGCTATCACCGAAATGAAGTGCCCGGATACTAAATGATCATAGCCTTAGTATCTTTTACTTTAATACTAATCACTTTGATTCTGAAAAAAAAAATCATTTAAGTCACAACAATTTTTATGGTGAGGATATGAAATATTCTTCAAAATCCCAATTTCATCCTCAATTTTCTTATATGTTTTTGTTCATTTCAATACTAAACTCCACATTCAAAAAGGGTTTGAAAACTACGAAAGGCAACAAAAAATCTCATTTTTCCAAGGAGCGAATAATTAAAGAGCTAATCTAAAATTATTGAGGTGCCCAAAATCAAAATATCAAAAATACTGTCATACGATTAAAAAAAAATTTAGATATTTTTTCGAATAACTGATCAAATTTCCAAAAGATTGAAACTAATTTTGACCTCTGCGAAAATAGTTATAAATAATTACAACGGTCATTTAAAGAATTTTTAATGAAGTCGAAACAAAATAAAATCGATCTGCAGTCTTAAACAAATTTGTTGAATGAAATGAGACCTTTTTACAACTTTCATTAGTATTGTCAGAATTTCCAGTACTCATGGCCGTAGGATCGGGGGGATTGATTGTGGATGTTCAATTTTACACTTAAATTTTTAAATTCTTAATCAAATTTTGATGATGGTTGAGTAAGGTTTCAAGATTAGCCACTTTGACTCAGAACTGATTTTTAAACCTCCAATAGTAATCCCAGACTCAGAATTCTGTTACAGATTTCTAAATATTTATCACTTGATGATAAAAATTTATTTTCGAATACTGAATTTTGTTAGAATTAACTCACTTCAGGGTTCTGGTCCTCTAGTATGAAAATCTAAATTGTATTTCTGTTTCATTATTTGGAATAACGTATCTAGTTTAAGATTTTTGATTTTCGGTTCGCATCATCATAAGAAAATAGAATTCAAAAGGTGTTTGGCAGTTGTTATTCAATTTTTTTTTGCATTTCATTCAAAATTGAATCCATCATTTTTCAAAGTCATTTGAATAAATATAATTATTTTCCAAAAATAAAAAAAAAATCACACAATTACTGGAAGTTATAAATGCTATTTAAGTTAATATTATTAGTTTGATTGAAAGATGTTAGCATTTTAGTCAGTCTCCTTTTATTTCTCATCTATTTGGGTCAAAAAATCAACAGTTCATGAAATTCCAAATCGACAATAGTGGATTTCCGAGAAGATTGTGCAAAAATATTTTAACCATGTCCTTTTTCTTCATGATTTTCTCAAAAACACGCAAACTAAGACATTTGATAAAATAGGCAAGGTAATCCTTTTCATTACCAACACAACGTATTCAAATCCAAAGTAATTTTTGTTTTTCAGAAATTTTAACACTCTCGTGTTAATCATTCCCATCCGCTATCCCCTATGTAAGTAGTTATCACCGAAAAAAAGCGCCCGGATTAAATATTAGTGATCATAGTTTTTGTTTCATATTCTGATCCAAAGTGCTTAAAATTAATTCCTGAGGAAGAATAACCTTGATGTGGTAAATTCCTATAAAAAAGAATTAAAAAAAAAATTTTACTTAATTCTTTTGTAGAATCCAAAACTTCAAAATAGCGGTCCAGAATAGAAAAATTAAATCATCATTTAAAGTTCATATACAAATAAATATTAAAAATTAAAAGAAAAAATATTTCAGATTGAAATTCAAAATGCTAGATTGGGGATTGAGAGCTCTGAAACAAATTTCTTTTTTCGGCACATATTGAAATTTTGATCTGGAATTTAAATTTAGAAATCTTATTTTTTACTTAGCAGAAATCGTGTCAAAACTCGGAAAAAGACCTTAATTTCTCATTTTATAACTAGAAATTATGATAATTTTGATTCATTTATGAGCTTAATTTCAATTTTAAAAATCTATGCTGTATCTCAATTCTAAACCTGAATTCATATATAAGTTCAGAATTCAGATACATAATTAATATTCAAAACTCAGATTAAGATCTAAAATGAGAAAAAATTATCAAGATTGCGTTAAGCATTTCAAATAACAAGAGATCGCAGACATATAGTTTTGATTTTTATTATAATTTCAACTTTGTAACCAAAGTCAGTCAGCTATAATTTAAGACAAAAATAATCCACAGGATTTTATTTATGTAATTCATTTCTATGGAAATTCTTTGAAGTATTTTCACCTCCACCAAAACTAGAAAGGAAAGACAATTGTGACATAAAAATCGAACTTAGGACGCCAAAGCTTTCTTAATCAGTTAAAAATGCTGGTCTTTGAAGTTAGCTATAAGTTTTAGAAATGCCAACACTTTGTCATTTTTGCCATTTCTATTTATATCTTTTCTGTCATTTTTATCATTTTTGTCATTTTTGTCATTCTTGTCATTTTTGTCATTTTTGTCATTTTTGTCATTTTTGTCATTTTTGTCATTTTTGTCATTTTTGTCATTTTTGTCATTTTTGTCATTTTTGTCATTTTTGTCATTTTTGTCATTTTTGTCATTTTTGTCATTTTTGTCATTTTTGTCATTTTTGTCATTTTTGTCATTTTTGTCATTTTTGTCATTTTTGTCATTTTTGTCATTTTTGTCATTTTTGTCATTTTTGTCATTTTTGTCATTTTTGTCATTTTTGTCATTTTTGTCATTTTTGTCATTTTTGTCATTTTTGTCATTTTTGTCATTTTTGTCATTTTTGTCATTTTTGTCATTTTTGTCATTTTTGTCATTTTTGTCATTTTTGTCATTTTTGTCATTTTTGTCATTTTTGTCATTTTTGTCATTTTTGTCATTTTTGTCATTTTTGTCATTTTTGTCATTTTTGTCATTTTTGTCATTTTTGTCATTTTTGTCATTTTTGTCATTTTTGTCATTTTTGTCATTTTTGTCATTTTTGTCATTTTTGTCATTTTTGTCATTTTTGTCATTTTTGTCATTTTTGTCATTTTTGTCATTTTTGTCATTTTTGTCATTTTTGTCATTTTTGTCATTTTTGTCATTTTTGTCATTTTTGTCATTTTTGTCATTTTTGTCATTTTTGTCATTTTTGTCATTTTTGTCATTTTTGTCATTTTTGTCATTTTTGTCATTTTTGTCATTTTTGTCATTTTTGTCATTTTTGTCATTTTTGTCATTTTTGTCATTTTTGTCATTTTTGTCATTTTTGTCATTTTTGTCATTTTTGTCATTTTTGTCATTTTTGTCATTTTTGTCATTTTTGTCATTTTTGTCATTTTTGTCATTTTTGTCATTTTTGTCATTTTTGTCATTTTTGTCATTTTTGTCATTTTTGTCATTTTTGTCATTTTTGTCATTTTTGTCATTTTTGTCATTTTTGTCATTTTTGTCATTTTTGTCATTTTTGTCATTTTTGTCATTTTTGTCATTTTTGTCATTTTTGTCATTTTTGTCATTTTTGTCATTTTTGTCATTTTTGTCATTTTTGTCATTTTTGTCATTTTTGTCATTTTTTGTCATTTTTGTCATTTTTGTCATTTTTGTCATTTTTGTCATTTTTGTCATTTTTGTCATTTTTGTCATTTTTGTCATTTTTGTCATTTTTTGTCATTTTTGTCATTTTTGTCATTTTTGTCATTTTTGTCATTTTTGTCATTTTTGTCATTTTTGTCATTTTTGTCATTTTTGTCATTTTTGTCATTTTTGTCTTTTTTGTCATTTTTGTCATTTTTGTCAATTTTGTCATTTTTGTTATTTTTGTCATTTTTGTCATTTTTGTCATTTTTGTCATTTTTGTCATTTTTGTCATTTTTGTCATTTTTGTCATTTTTGTCATTTTTGTCATTTTTGTCATTTTTGTCATTTTTGTCATTTTTGTCATTTTTGTCATTTTTGTCATTTTTGTCATTTTTGTCATTTTTGTCATTTTTGCCATTTTTGTCATTTTTGTCACTTTTGTCATTTTTGTCATTTTTGTCATTTTTGTCATTTTTGTCATTTTTGTCATTTTTGTCATTTTTGTCATTTTTGTCATTTTTGTCATTTTTGTCATTTTTGTCATTTTTGTCATTTTTGTCATTTTTGTCATTTTTGTCATTTTTGTCATTTTTGTCATTTTTGTCATTTTTGTCATTTTTGTCATTTTTGTCATTTTTGTCATTTTTGTCATTTTTGTCATTTTTGTCATTTTTGTCATTTTTGTCATTTTTGTCATTTTTGTCATTTTTGTCATTTTTGTCATTTTTGTCATTTTTGTCATTTTTGTCATTTTTGTCATTTTTGTCATTTTTGTCATTTTTGTCATTTTTGTCATTTTTATCTTTTTGTCATTTATGTCATTTATGTCATTTTTGTCTTTTTGTCATTTTTGTCATTTTTGTCATTTTTGTCATTTTTGTCATTTTTGTCATTTTTGTCATTTTTGTCATTTTTTGTCATTTTTGTCATTTTTGTCATTTTTGTCATTTTTGTCATTTTTGTCATTTTTGTCATTTTTGTCATTTTTGTCATTTTTGTCATTTTTGTCATTTTTGTCATTTTTGTCATTTTTGTCATTTTTGTCATTTTTGTCATTTTTGTCATTTTTGTCATTTTTGTCATTTTTGTCATTTTTGTCATTTTTGTCATTTTTGTCATTTTTGTCATTTTTGTCATTTTTGTCATTTTGTAATTTTTGTAAGTTTTGTAATTTCTGTAATTTCTGTTATTTTTGTCATTTTTGTCATTTTTGTAATTTTTTTTCATTTTTGTCATTTTTGTCATTTTTGTCATTTTTGTCATTTCTGTCATTTTTGTCATTTTTGCCATTTTTGTCATTTTTGTCATTTTTGTCATTTTTGTCATTTTTGTCATTTTTGTCATTTTTGTCATTTTTGTCATTTTTGTCATTTTTGTCATTTTTGTCATTTTTGTCATTTTTGTCATTTTTGTCATTTTTGTCATTTTTGTCATTTTTGTCATTTTTGTCATTTTTGTCATTTTTGTCATTTTTGTCATTTTTGTCATTTTTGTCATTTTTGTCATTTTTGTCATTTTTGTCATTTTTGTCATTTTTGTCATATTTGTCATTTTTGTCATTTTTGTCATTTTTGTCATTTTTGTCATTTTTGTCATTTTTGTCATTTTTGTCATTTTTGTCATTTTTGTCATTTTTGTCATTTTTGTCATTTTTGTCATTTTTGTCATTTTTGTCATTTTTGTCATTTTTGTCATTTTTGTCATTTTTGTGACTTTTGTCATTTTTGTCATTTTTGTCATTTTTGTCATTTTTGTCATTTTTGTCATTTTTGTCATTTTTGTCATTTTTGTCATTTTTGTCATTTTTGTCATTTTTGTCATTTTTGTCATTTTTGTCATTTTTGTCATTTTTGTCATTTTTGTCATATTTGTCATTTTTGTCATTTTTGTCATTTTTGTCATTTTTGTCATTTTTGTCATTTTTGTCATTTTTGTCATTTTTGTCATTTTTGTCATTTTTGTCATTTTTGTCATTTTTGTCATTTTTGTCATTTTTGTCATTTTTGTCATTTTTGTCATTTTTGTCATTTTTGCCATTTTTGCCATTTTTGTCATTTTTGTCATTTTTGTCATTTTTGTCATTTTTGTCATTTTTGTCATTTTTGTCATTTTTGTCATTTTTGTCATTTTTGTCATTTTTGTCATTTTTGTCATTTTTGTCATTTTTGTCATTTTTGTCATTTTTGTCATTTTTGTCATTTTTGTCATTTTTGTCATTTTTGTCATTTTTGTCATTTTTGTCATTTTTGTCATTTTTGTCATTTTTGTCATTTTTGTCATTTTTGTCATTTTTGTCATTTTTGTCATTTTTGTCATTTTTGTCATTTTTGTCATTTTTGTCATTTTTGTCATTTTTGTCATTTTTGTCATTTTTGTCATTTTTGTCATTTTTGTCATTTTTGTCATTTTTGTCATTTTTGTCATTTTTGTCATTTTTGTCATTTTTGTCATTTTTGTCATTTTTGTCATTTTTGTCATTTTTGTCATTTTTGTGACTTTTGTCATTTTTGTCATTTTTGTCATTTTTGTCATTTTTGTCATTTTTGTCATTTTTGTCATTTTTGTCATTTTTGTCATTTTTGTCATTTTTGTCATTTTTGTCATTTTTGTCATTTTTGTCATTTTTGTCATTTTTGTCATTTTTGTCATTTTTGTCATTTTTGTCATTTTTGTCATTTTTGTCATTTTTGTCATTTTTGTCATTTTTGTCATTTTTGTCATTTTTGTCATTTTTGTCATTTTTGTCATATTTGTCATTTTTGTCATTTTTGTCATTTTTGTCATTTTTGTCATTTTTGTCATTTTTGTCATTTTTGTCATTTTTGTCATTTTTGTCATTTTTGTCATTTTTGTCATTTTTGTCATTTTTGTCATTTTTGTCATTTTTGTCATTTTTGTCATTTTTGTCATTTTTGTCATTTTTGCCATTTTTGCCATTTTTGCCATTTTTGTCATTTTTGTCATTTTTGTCATTTTTGTCATTTTTGTCATTTTTGTCATTTTTGTCATTTTTGTCATTTTTGTCATTTTTGTCATTTTTGTCATTTTTGTCATTTTTGTCATTTTTGTCATTTTTGTCATTTTTGTCATTTTTGTCATTTTTGTCATTTTTGTCATTTTTGTCATTTTTGTCATTTTTGTCATTTTTGTCATTTTTGTCATTTTTGTCATTTTTGTCATTTTTGTCATTTTTGTCATTTTTGTCATTTTTGTCATTTTTGTCATTTTTGTCATTTTTGTCATTTTTGTCATTTTTGTCATTGTTATCATTTTTGTCATTTTTGTCATTTTTGTCATTTTTGTCATTTTTGTAATTTTTGTAATTTTTGTAATTTTTGTAATTTTTGTCATTTTTGTAATTTTTGTAATTTTTGTAATTTTTGTAATTTTTGTCATTTTTGTAATTTTTGTAATTTTTGTAATTTTTGTAATTTTTGTCATTTTTGTCATTTTTGTAATTTTTGTAATTTTTGTCATTTTTGTAATTTTTGTCATTTTTGTCATTTTTGTCATTTTTGTCATTTTTGTCATTTTTGTCATTTTTGTCATTTTTGTCATTTTTGTCATTTTTGTCATTTTTGTCATTTTTGTCATTTTTGTCATTTTTGTCATTTTTGTCATTTTTGTCATTTTTGTCATTTTTGTCATTTTTGTCATTTTTGTCATTTTTGTCATTTTTGTCATTTTTGTCATTTTTGTCATTTTTGTCATTTTTGTCATTTTTGTCATTTTTGTCATTTTTGTCATTTTTGTCATTTTTGTCATTTTTGTCATTTTTGTCATTTTTGTCATTTTTGTCATTTTTGTCATTTCAGAAATGAAATTCAGTCTTCAATGGTCTGTGAATTATTGAATTTTTTATTGTTAAAACTTATCTTATTTATTTTCATATTTTATTAAAATTTCATTACAAATTTTATACCTTTTGTTCTTTCTATGATCAAATGTTTCAATTGATTGTGACAAAATGTTCAGAGCCTGACACTTTTTAGACTTTAATCCTGATTTGAAAATTTATATAAGTTTTACGTATTTAAATTATTTCAAGCCTTTTTCTTGTTGAATCAATCATGATTTTTCAAATTATCTTAAAAACAGGTAGAAAATGACACGAATTAGCAACTTTAGAGCTAAATTTTAATGCGCAACATTTATCAAATTTGTGTTTGCTCCGTGCCTTCAACATTTTTAACAAAACTTGCTTGTTTTGATTTTTATCAGTTTCATATCTCAACCCAAAATTTTTCAGTTGAAGTTTTTAATGATGAATCGAACATTAATAAAATAAGTTATTTTATGTTATTGTATAATTGAGTGTCTGACATTGAGCACTGACACTTTCGATTCAAAAGTAGGGCAGATGAGGGCATAACGAGCACCCGAGGCATAGTAAGCTCTTTTGTTTTCTACAAAAGTACACTTTTTCTTACATTAATTTTCATGAAGATTAATTTTGTACTTCCATACGTATTGATTTTTCATTAAAATTAAAATCTCAAGATCATCGTTCCAGAAATATTTTGCCAAATCCAACAAGGTTCTAAAGTGACGAAAATATTATAGTTATTGAGCACCGGAAAAAAAGCTCTTTTGATTGATAAATCATCTTAATTTCTAAGGTTTGCACTGTAACATGGTGTACACATTGTTTCTAAATTTTCACCATTAACCCTCATCCGCATTAGGGTGTCATTTTGACACCATTGCAAGTTTGAAGGCTTGTAACTTTTTTCAGAAGCTTCAAAATACAAAAATTTCTTCGGGGACCCTAAATGAATTAAAAAGTTCTTCAATATTGCATCTTTACTTTTTTTTATGGACGAGCCCTGGAAGCCTGGACAAAAAAAACTCCATTTTCCGACTTTTGGTGTCATTTTGACACCACAAAAGTAAAATCTATTTAAGTCGTTTGAATTATTATGAACTTCAAATAAAACTTATATCAATAGAAACCTTGTAACGTCAGTAAAATATGTTTAGAACATTATATACAGCTAAAGTTACAAGTTTTCTCGTTATTCAGCATGAAAGAAAAAAATCCGAAAAAACATGCCTCACGAAAACTGCTGTAGTTCATATGTTACACGTCCAAAAAAATATTTGCCTTATGCATATGAAAGCTGAAGTTAATGCCTACATCATGGAACCAAGAAATATTTTTTTAAATTTTTTTTAATGAAATGGTCGCAAAAAGTTCAAAAAAGTGGTCTAAAAACCTACTTTTCATTCGATTGCTAGTAAATACTGTTTGAGCGATAGTAGAGTTTTAGGAAAAATATGACAACAAACTTTATTAAAATTCTAACATTTTGCTGTCTTTAGATTTTTGATGCAACAAAAATTGAGTTTACTGGAATTTTTCAAAGTTCACTACTTTGCGCAATTTTTTTACAAATTGAAATTTCATCTGTTTTTGTGGTTCACCATCAGGTTGTACCCGGATTTTCAGTGCTTTTACTTTGATTGGACCAATCAAAAGTATATTCATTGGAAAGCTAATTTAATCTACATTCTAGTGAGGTGCAACAAATCACGCTGTGAGATTTCACAAAAATATGAAAATTATAAACGTAAAATCACTCCTGAATTTCTAGAACTACAAGCAGCGGTCCAGCGAAACGTGTTTGTTTGCTCTCCGAGTAGGTACGGTGGGTGATGATTTGGGCAGAGAGCGAAGCCGACAGACCAAGAAATGCACGACACGCATCGTTATTTCGTTTATAACGACTATAATCGAAACAAAAAAAAAAAAAATTTTTTTACTGACATTACAAGGTTTCTTTTGATGTAAATTTTGTTTAAATCGGTCTAACACGCCAAAAGTTATAACGATTTGAGCTTGTGGTGTCAAATTGACACCACAAGTGCTGATTAGGGTAATGAAATCTAATGCGGATGAGGGTTAATAAAAATTTGATTTTTCAAAATAATACATTTAAAAATGCGTTTTCAATTTAACTGGTAAACGGTAGGCAAACAAAGCACCCGTAATCGGGGCACGATGAACTTTTCTAGCCGTAGATTCTAGCAGCAAATTCAACTCGATGAAGTCAACTGAATCTTAGAGCTAGAACTTGACAAATTTACATCTGACGATTTTGCCTATTGGTAAGGTGTCGGAGAAGTAATCAGAAGACTCGAGTTCGATTCCTGGTCGAGGAGATTTTTTTCTCATCTACCATTCTTGATTGATTATTCTGATCTTTGCATAATACGGCTAGTAGTATCTTCCGACAAACAAAGCACCAAAAACATTATGTGTGAGTGTGTGTAAATTGCTTGTATTCTACAAACAGATACACATTATTTTGTTATTGTATTGTTTTATGGATCTACGACTCACCGCTTAGTGTAAAATACGTCGATCATAGTAAATGAAAAAAAAAATCGCTTCGACCAGGGTTCGAGTTCGATCCCTCTGATAATTCAGTTGGCTTCATCGAGTAAAATTCGCTACTACATTTTACGGCAGAAAACTCTCATCGTGCCCCGATCAAAGGTGCTTATTCTGCCCCAGAAGGAGGGGGGAGGGAGGCTTTCATTATGCCCCTACGGGAACTGATTTTCAGCGTTTGGCAAACAATTTTAAACGTTTTTACATACTTTTTCAAGTTAAAACCAGTTAGAAAATAGTTTTTTTTTTATGTCTGAACCCAAAATAATGATGCATTTCACATATTATAGCTGCTTTATATGGTTAAAGACTCCTCCTTAAGGTGGCCTTTATGCCCTTATCTCTTCTTTATTTCAAGTTTGGGAAAATTCCCTTCTTGAGTTTTTCAAAATACTTTTTTCAAATAGAAAGGACAGGATTTTCTTAGCTTTCTCAACAGTTTTGCATCTGTTTGAATATCTAAAACATTGGAATTAGAAATTTTTGGCTCTTCCGACACAAACTGTTGCCGACCACTGTCCCAACCCAACAGCTTTTGAAAACCCTCGAACCCACTTCGCATTCCCTAGATGCAGAGTTAACGACTTGTTCTGAAATCGTCCAGTCGTCAGTCAGCCAGTCTGCCAGTCAGTTGTTTCATGCTGAGAGAGAGAGTTCATCGTCGAAGCTTCTACTGCCGTTGATTTTAAGCTGCAGCCAGCCAGCGGTCACTCCCTTGTTACAGTTGTCAAGCCAGTCACTCAGTCAGTCCGGGGGCCTCGAAATCTGAACCAGAGCCAGATTCGGAAGGCATTTTGCACTGCTGTTGCTGCTTGCTGGCCATGCATGTCGGAATAATATCTACAGTTATGAGCTAGCAGATACCACAGGCACTGGATACTGTATCTGTATGCAAAACTGTGTTGACAGAATGCTTTAAGCATTACGATATTTGCTGCACCGGACTGCATCCTAGCGAGTATGAAGCCGGAGTCAAGATGAAACGGCAGTAAAAAAAACTGTAAATTAGAATGCGTGATATCACACCAGTGAAGTTGGTCGTTTAGGACCACTCCTAAACTTTTGGACCAGAAATCTGTTAAAAATTTTACAGTTTCTAAAATTTCCAGTTTTATATAACTTACTGTGAACTGCATATCTGATGTAATTGTGATCATATTTTTGTATGATTTCAATTTGCTTAATATTAACAGATTATCAGACATAAACAAAATTCACATTTAACGAACACATGGGAAGAGGCCTTTTTGAACAGAGTTACCAGAACAGTAAAAGATATTAGTTGATTTAAATAATATTCCAGATACGGAAAAATAAAAACAATTTGTGAAAATGGAAGTATGAAAATTAACAGTTTAAGCAATTATTCGACGTTTAATTTGAATTTAACCAAAATTAAATTGTTTTTGAGCCACTTTGAAGTGTATTTGATGGAATATCTACTGGAAAAACTAGAAAATAACAAAGTAACAATTCGTAATATTTTTTTTTATAGAATGACCAGCAAATACATGCTTTAATATGCTAGGAACCTTGCCACGAGCAGACACGTTATAGGATTCAAACGCTGGAATTTGTTTAAAATAGGATTTTGCATAAGTTTTCTCGTCCATCAGAAATCATCTGTCTCATAGTCTGAGTACCGGTTCTACGAGCTCTTAAACTAGCTAAAATTTGCTGTTTGAGGTCAGGTTTTAATGACTCACTACTAGGAAATACTTTCAGCTTATCAGAAAAAAATTTGTTGGACATTTCAGCGATCTACATATACTTAGATTTTCACCTTTTAAAATTTAAAAATTCTGATATGAGACCTGACTTGAAACTTTTTTTTCCAGGGGGGTAATAGGAAGGGGGAGAGAGGGTACAATTTTTAACATAAATCGAGAATATGTCAAGCAAATGGAACCAGATTTGGCATGTGAGGATATTTTGATACGAAAAATATTTCAATGGTTATTTGAGACCCTTTTTTTTCTTTCAGTGGAGAGAATGAAAAAGAGGAGGGGACTTCCATACAATTTTTATCGCAAAATTTGATAACTGTTCGAACAAATGGAACCAAATTGGCTTGGGAGGATATTTGGATATGGGAAAAGGTTCTATGATTGTTTGAAACTCCTCCGATTTGCATTGGGAGGATACTCGATAACTGATACTGTTGGTTGATGTCAAGACTCTGAAAGAGCCATATGTCATCTGCACAGCTAAAACTGGCAAGAATTTGGGAGCCAAGTGAACTGGAACAATGCATCTGAGCAGTGTTATTGGAAAGCCCATTGTTCCTATTAAACTGTACAATGTACTAGTGATTCCAAAGCTCGACGAAAACCTTCTTTCGGTAAGAAAGTGCCCCGAGAACGGGAAAAGGGTTACTTTTCTCGGAAAGCAAGTCCAGTTTGAGTATTCAGGGGAGGTTTTTGCCCAAGGAAAACTCCTGAACGATTTATACTGCTTGGATTTGTTTTGGAGCCCTAAAATCAAGCGGAAAGGCTTGCCAGCCGGCAGTTAAACAATGGCATATGCAACTCTGACATCTTGGCGTTGGAGCGTTGCAGAGAATGGTGCGTAACAATATGGTGAAGGGTATCTGCCATATTCCAGCCAAGGTAGAGAAACAAGCTGTCTACGAAAGCTGTATGGCAGGTTGACAAGCAGCCAACAGTTGGAGGTGCCAACGTTTGACGGATTCCGTTACTTCTTCACGTTCATTGACGACTTCACCCACTTCATGACTGTCTATCTGCTCAAACACAAGAGCGAGGTGTTCGAGCGGTTCAAGCAGTACGAGGCTATTGCAACTGCACACTTCGGTCAGAAGTTGTGCAAGCTGCGATGCGACAACGGGCGTGAATACGTTAGTAACAAGTTTCGAAGACATTGTTCTGAGAAAGGAGTTCAGATGATATTCACAGTCCCGTATACTCCGCAGCAGAACGACGTCAGCGAGCGAGCAAATCGTACACTGATGGAGAAGGCCAGAGCGATGATCCATGGTAGCGGATTGTCGAAGACGATGTGGAACGAAGCTGTTTTGTACGCTGCGTACCTCACAAACAGATCACCAACAAGAGTTCTTGTGGTCAACAAGACTCCTTTCGAGATGTGGTACGGTCGGAAGTCAAAGCTGAGTAACCTGCGCATTTTCGGTTGTCCAGCGTACGCACAGATTCCCAAGGAAAAGCGGCAGAAGCTTGATCCGAAATCCAAACGTCTGGTATTCGTGGGTTACGCGAATAATGGATATCAGCTTTGGAATGGTTCGAGCCTATCCATCGAGATTCACCGCAAAGTGGTTTTCGAAAAAACCAGTGTTCTGGAGCCAGTGCGTGGCGGAGCTTCGCCAGAGAAGGGCATTGAGAAGCCTATCGAAGACCCACCAGAGGCCATCACATTTGAGCGGTTAGCCGATGTGTATGAACCAGAACAACAACCCACATCCGAGCAGCCAGTCGATGTGCAAGCACCCGAAAACACATTTGAGCGGTCAGCCGATGTGCCAACAACAGAAAACACATCTGAGCGTTTAGCCAATGTGCCTGCTGATCCCGATCACACTGTGGTTAACAGTGTGGTTGTTGACGATCACGGCGAGAGCGACTACGAGAGCAGCGAGGAATTCCCGGACAATGACGATGATGACCAAGATTCCGTCACCCCTGAACCCTAAGACGAAGCTACCTCTGAACATCACTGAGCTGAAGCGCCGGTACGATTGGGATTTCTGGAAGGTCGCCATCGACAAGGAGATGACAGCCCTGAATGAGAACAAGACTTGGGAAGCGGTTAACTTGCCCCCGGATCACAAGTAACCCATCCTGTCCAAGTGGGTGTTCAACGTGAAGGACAATGGTCGCTACAAGGCTCGATTGGTCGCGAAAGGATGTTCCCAAAGACCAGGATTGGACTACTGGGAAACCTATGCACTGGTAGCCAAGATGGAGAGAATTCGGACCGTCTTGGCGTTAGCGAACGAATACGAGATGGTCGTTCATCAAATGGACGTCAAAACTGCATTCCTGAATGTAAATTCAGAGGAGGTCATCTTAATGCAGTTGTCAAACGTTGTGGTCGGCAAATCGAAGGTCGTTTGATTACAGAAAAGCCTGTATGGCTTGAAGCAAGCGGGTCGTGCTTGGAATCAGCGGTTCGACGACGAGATAAGAAAGCTTGGTTTCTATCCGCTGAAGAATGACTGCTAAGTTTACCGATCCTGCAAGCGAGGACTCACTCTCATCCTGTACGTGGATGACAAGCTGATTGCCGCAAAAGACGTTTCAGAGGTTATTTGGATCAAGACCGAGCATGGTAGGCTATTCCAGATGAAGGATCTCCTGTAAGTCAAGACTTTCTTGGGGATGACTATCAAGCGAGATATTCCGAATAGCGTCATCAAGATTTCGTAATCAGAATACGTCGAGAAGGTTCTGCAATGACTCGGTATGGTTGATTGTAAACCCGTAAGCACACCGCTTCTGCGGTACCTTCGAGGTACGACCGATACAGCCTTGGTATTCCGCAGAAACGTGAAATCGGAACCACTCATCGGATATGCTGATGCAGATTTCGCCAACGACTCCGATGGAAGATCTGTATCAAGTTACGCTTACATGATCTCCGGGAATCTAATTTCGTGGTCAACGAAACGTCCGCAGACGGTCAGTCTGTCGTCGACCGAAGCGGAGATAGGAGCCCTTTGCCATGCGGTCAAGGAAGGTTTGTGGTTAACAAACTTCCTTGGTGAATTGGGTGTGATAAGCACTCCTTTCACGTTAATGGAGGACAACATCCCTTGCATCCAGTATCTGGAAGAGGCGCAAACCCATCAGTGGATGAAGCATCTGGACGTTAAGTATGCTTTCATCAGAGACATCATAAGAAGCGGTCAGCTTTCTTTAAGACACATCTCTACTGAGGATCAGCCAGCTGATGCGTTCACGAAGGCGTTACCAAGGGCGAGGCACGCGAAGCTGTTCAGCATTCTTAATCTGCGAATTGAGGGGAGGTGTTGATACTTTCGGTTTCGGCGGATCCACATTGCTGCCGATTGCAGCAGAACCAAAACATTGTTTGTTTTGGTTCCTCTTGCTATTTCCAATTCGCAATCGAGAACAATAGATCAATGATTGCTGATGACAGGTGATGATAATAAACGCGGTACAAATGTTTACATCATCACACGGTTAGGCGGGAATACTCGAATCGGGATTGTGGTGACACAACAGTGTTGCCAAATATTCTGGGTAAGAATATCAAAGTACTCATTGAGAAATGAGTACTTTCCCGGGTAGGGAATATAAGAAGTGAAAAGTGACAATTAGCTATCGCTAGTTAAAATAATTGTTCTCTACTGACCTCATACACAAAACATGAATAAAGATAACTCTATTCCACCACTGAAACCTGCGTTTTCAACAATAACATTAAACATTCATTTCATAAAGCAAATTGGCAAAATGTTAGTAGACAAGTTTCTTGGTTACTAACTAACTTTTGTCAGTGACTGTATATTTTGATTATCTCATTTTTATAGATCTTGAAAAGTTTCATAAACTTGCGAGTTTGACACTGCTATGCATTGCCTGACTTGTTGACGCCGGTTAAGTTTAAACCTATTTCTATGCAAAATTCGGAACACCAACACTCTGTCTGGCTCTTGGCTCTGACTCTGGCTGGCTTTTGCTAATGGTCGTTTTCTTTGTCGTGGTCATCAGCTTGTAACCGAAACAGCTTTTTATGTTTATGCATATCGGAGCAAACTCCTAAACACCATTCTGTTTGCATTTCATGCACGCTTCCACACCAATATAAACAAATACACATCATGGCCCAGGCAAAACTCCCTCAACCTCAACAGGGCGAGCCAATTTCTATATGCATATCGGGTGGCTGTTGAGCTGTTTGAACATGAGAATATACTTCTCCAGCTGCATCCGTTTTGGGGCTCCGCACTTTTGCACTCTGCATATGCCATATGCACTTGCTCCAGAGCTTCAAGCTGCAAACTCTGGAACGAGATGGACGTCGGTACACACATAATCTATAAACCATTAATCACATGATTGCAGAACTGTCAGTTTTAGCACTCTCGGTACGTACAGTGGTACACTTTCAGTGTCGGTCTGTGCTCCTAGTACTAGTTAGAAGATGAGACAAGAGTAAGGGGACGCCTGAATGGCCGCTTGCTTGCCAGTTGCATTGCCTAAGCTCTGTTTGCTCAGTTCAAGTATCAAAGTGAACGATATGAGGGCAATGTCATAAACCATATCGTATGTATCACTCTCCCGTCCGACTCAAATATGGTATGAATCTATGAGACAATTAACTACAAGTTATGGGCATTTTCTGTGAATTCATTCGGGCCCCCGGAGAAACACGCAAATAAACATGAATCAAATTCCAAAACATATTTTAGCATTTCAATTTCCACGCCGCATGCCAATAAATCAAATCAAGGAAGGAGAAAAGAATCAAGTGATTCGTAACAATAAAGCGTAAAAATGGCTTGTTCAAGTACTTCTAAAGAATAAAGTTCATTTAAAAATGAGACAGTAGCGAATGCGTGTATCTGAGAAACCATTCGTTGTTTGATAGAAATTCTTTCAATGAAGGAAATAAAGGTAATCTGATGATAATTTAGGAAAAAAATCAAATTCAAAAATTTTTTGCTTTTTTTTGTAAAAAATATTTCTACTTTATTCTTGGTATTTCTCATCGACTGGCGCACACTTTTTTCAGTCATGTGATTGATCAGTTTTTCTCACTTATAATCCGTCAAATCCGTATTTTAGAGGATCCTGCGATCCTGCGATCTCCTCCTTCAATTACCGCTTCTTTTTGGAACAATACTTCTCTTTTGAAAGAAACTGAGGGCAATTTGGTGGATTCAGTTGTTTCGAAACTAACGAAACGAAATTATTTTTGCGCCACTTAAAAACTTTGTACTGGGATGTCTAATGATAAAAAAAAGTAATAAAAACGAAGCAAAATTTTATGGTGGTGGTATAAAATCATGAGTTGCAAAATGTAAGTAAAAAAATATATTTTTAAAACTTAAAAAACAGCGAAAGCCGAAGCTATTGTTTTAAAAATGTTGTGTTTATCCACAGAAGAAGAGTCTTGAAAATCATTACGATTTTTTTAACAAAATAACCAGCAAATACATGCTTTCTACAAGGGACCTTGACAGTGACACCTTTAGAAATGTTATAGGATTTAACCGTTGAAATTTGTTCGAATTATGTGTTTTCATTAGTTTTGTCGTAAAACAAAAATTACCTGACTCATTGCCTTGATACCGGCTACACAGCTTAGGAGCTCTGGAAATAGCAAAATTTGTTGTTTGAGATTAGCTTCTAATGTGAGTCAGCTAGGCAACACTTTATCGGAGAAAAATTTGTGGAATATTTCAGCAATCTTAGCTTAGTTCTTCGCTTATTCAAAGTTAAAAACTCTGGTATGAGCCTTGACTTCCCTGATGATCCTCACGCTGTGATTTTTGATATTAAAAAAAAAGGTCGAATATTACTTTTTATTGGCAACAAAATGTGATAACCAGGAAATTAGTTATCAGCAAAAGAAAGTTTCCTATTTCTAAGTAAACTAAGCTTTATTCATTGCATGGCCTATTTTATTGCACAAGATTGAACAGGTGAATGTGACACATAGCCTCGGCTATACAGCTAACGAGCTCTGGATCTACATAGCAATAATTTGTTGTTCGAGGTTGAGTTTGAATGACTCATCATAACTAGACAACAATTTCAGCTTATCGAAGAAAATGTTTTTGGACATTTCAGCGATCTTTTCTTAGTTTTTTGCTTATTAAAAATTTAAAATTCTGGTATGAGACTAGAATTCCATGATAACCCTTTACCGTAGTTTCCGATCACGCGCTTCACTCCAATGTTTCATTTTTTTTGTGGACATTTTGGACAGTGTTAGCATAATTTTCTATCACTCACTCATAGGAATTCTTTGAATAAACAACGGATTTGTCAGTTATCAATTTGATAAATAAGGAATAAGGAAACTGTGCAAATTTTTTTTTTCTTTTTCTCTCATAGGTCGGATACACTGACAAATCATTTCACTCTTTAGTGTGTCAAACTTCACACATTTTGGAAATAAGTAGACCAACACATTAAATGTGTAAAGGTACCGCTGCACACTAATGGGAAATATCGCTTAAGGAAATGAAATGTGTGCGTTTCACACATTATGCAAAAAGCGTTTAAAACGGGAAATTGTGTGAATATCACAAAACAGTTCAATTTAGATAAACGGGAGGTGATAGTTCTGAACTTATTTTCATTCATTTGGATATTGAAACAACATGATTTGAAATCTAATTTTTTTTTTATTAATTCTCTCACATTTTCTTCGCTGGCTGAAATAGAAGCGGCAATCAAGAACATGAAATCCAACAAAGCACCTGGGATCGATTGCATCCCTGCTGAAATGCTGAAAGCCGACCCTGCCCTGTCAGCACATATGTTGCACCGTCTCTTCGCCGACATCTGGGATACTGCAACATTCCCGGCCGACTGGATGCAGGGTATCCTCGTAAAGGTACCGAAGAAAGGAGACCTGACAGAGTGCGGTAACTGGCGAGGCATAACGTTGATCTGTACAACCCTCAAAGTACTCTGCAAAGTGATCCTGAACAGGATCCAGGAGAAAATTGACGCTACACTCCGACGGCAACAAGCTGGATTCCGATCCGGACGGTCATGTATGGACCACATCACAACGCTACGAATCATACTGGAACAAATCAACGAATTCCAGGACTCTCTTCTGCTGGTTTTCGTTGATTTTGAAAAAGCATTTGACCGACTTAACCATGAAAACATCTGGGCGGCTCTAAGGCGACGAGGGGTCCCAGAGAAACTAGTCCATCTCATCGAAGCACAATACGAGGCATTTTCATGCAAGGTCTTGCATGATGGTGTCTTGTCCGAACCAATCCCGGTAACTGCTGGAGTGAGACAAGGATGTATTTTATCACCGCTACTTTTTCTCATCGTAATGGATGAGATTCTGACTGGATCGATCGACTGTGCACCGAACCGAGGATTGCCGTGGAATCCTACAACAATGGAGCAACTGAACGACCTTGACCTGGCTGACGATATTGTTTTGCTCGCCCAAACACAACCGGATATGCAGAGCAAACTCGACGACCTCACCGAAAGTTCCAAGGCAGCAGGTCTCAAAGTCAATGTCGGAAAGACCAAGTCTATGGAGATCAACACAGCAAATCCCTCCAGTTTCATGGCAGCTGGGCAACAAGTGGAGAAAGTGGAGTGCTTCCAGTATCTTGGTAGCCAGATAACGCCTGATGGTGGTACCAGAAAAGACATCGAAACACGGATCAGAAAGGCCCGATTTGCGTTTGCGAGTCTCCGAAACATCTGGCGGTCACGCCAGATCTCTCTACGAACAAAAATCCGAATCTTCAACTCAAACGTCAAATCCGTATTGCTGTACGGGTGCGAAACTTGGTGCACATATGCGGTAACGACGCGAAAACTGCAAGTTTTTGTAAATCGCTGCCTGCGGAATATCATCCGCGCTTGGTGGCCTGGCAACTGGATCTCAAATGAGGAACTACATCGCCGGTGTCATCAAAGGGCGCTAGAAATCGAGATTCGGGAACGTAAGTGGAGATGGATTGGGCACACACTGCGAAAAGATGAAAACGAGATTTGCAGAGAGGCGCTAGATTGGAATCCAGAAGGTCATCGAAGAAGAGGCAGACCCAGAAACTCGTGGCGGCGAAGCCTAGCCGCTGAAATCCGAACTCTCGACGAGAATCTTGACTGGGACCAGGTGAAGACGCTGGCTCCGGATCGTCAACAGTGGAGGTCTTTTACAACGGCCCTATGCACCGGTGGATCGGCGCGGGATGATTAAGTAAGTAAGTAAGTAAGTCTCACATTTTCAGTAATTATTTAATTTAAGTGCTGCGGGGGGAGCAATTCCATGAGGTATTTCTACCAGCCAGAACAGGCCGGCGAAACCAGGCCGGATCTGAAAGAGAAATTCATGCATTAGTTAATTTAATTTTAAAATTAAAATGCTGTGCGGGTTTTCATGCCATTATTCTTTCATGACTTGAGGCGACTTTAGGGCTGATTGCTGCTTGGCTCGCGCATGACTGTTTGTGATTTCACACACTTTTTCCTTATCCCGCGAATTCGGATAATGTGTAAATTTCAAACTTGCATGGTGTGTGAAAACCACACTCGAGTTTGACAGCTCCATATATTTGCTGATAATGTGTGAAACTATTTTGCAAAATGTGTGAAATGATTTATCAGTGTAGTTTATTTCACGAGAAGCAAAGTTCTGTCAAAATTTTGAATGTCCGATTACAATTAAATGAGCTATTAGCAAAAGAAAGTGTCTCATTTCTAAAAAAACTGATCTTTATCACTCCTTTTAACCGCACACTCTTCGCCTACATACTGTGAAAATCAGAAAAGCTAGTTTTTTAATAACCTTGAGTCAAACTAACTGTAATCGAACAATAAACTTACTTCTATGAAGCGCTCAAAGATTAAATATCTATCCAGTGAAGAGTTCTAGAATTTTATCTTTCATGGTTTTTTAAATATTTTATTTGACAAGTTTCGAATAAATTATGTTAATGATTTGCATCATATTTATGATTTACGTTATGAAAGTTTTTAGCTTTAAGCTGTTTTGCTAATTGCTTCAAACTTGCATGAAGCAATAAATAGAAACAGATATGATACGAGAGAATCCCCGCACATAGAATCCTAATATCGGTATTGTTTCGTGTGATTACCTACTAGTTTTAAACTCAACTGGAAAAAATAACTGGTTCGTCTGGCATGTCCAAAGGTCTTAGTTAGTCTTTTTCAGTAAAAAGAATGAAGGTAAAGTGAACCAGGTAAATTTTCCTTGTTGTGAATTATATCACGATGTTAATATATTTATTTTTGAGATCATATACGATTTCGCTCCTCCAAGAATGAAGTACACCAAAAGTTTATTCAGCTTGTTTAAATGCTAGAATTTGAAATGTTGCACAGGTTTCTGGAATTTTATAATTCAAGCTTGTACATCTGTTCATTATGTCGGCAGTCTCTGTGGCGAAAAAAAATATGACATGAATAACTTTCAGCTATTTTCCTCAGCTAAAAGTTATTCGTGGTTGATCTAATTGTTCAGAATAACTCATCTTATTGTTTTAAAATTTATTTATTTTTTAGTTCAAATACCATTGCGCCCTTTCGAAAAATTGTAACTTTTAAAAGAGCTTTCTTGAAACAGTGCCATCTATTGCGCCGTTCAAAAGTTAGAAATCTAGCAACAGATGTCACTGATTTTCGTCATTTTTAAACGGCTTCTTTAAAATAGAGCACTGAAAATTTTACACAAGTTTCTTAAGATTGAAATTAATTTTTACGGCATTATCGGTGAATGTTAAGTTCTCATAGTGAGAACATTTCAAGAGTTGAAAATTATAGATGGATAAAAGAAGATTAGAAGAAAATTACAGGTGTTGAAAATGAGCGGGTAGAAATTTTTAAGAAGCATTTTCACCACAAACATAAGTATTTGGTGAAAATGCTTCTTAAAAATTTCTACCCGGTCATTTTCAGTACCTGTAATTTTCTTCTTATCTTCTTCTATCCATCTATAATTTTCAATTCATGAAATGTTCTCATTATGAGAACATAACATTCACCGATAAGGCCGTAAACATTAATTTCAAAACAAAATCACGGTGATTAATCTTAGTTTCTTAAGATATTTTGTTCAAGCTTGAAAAACTGTTCATCTGTGGTTCCCATAATATATCCAGCCTTCGAATTTGCGATTAAAATTGATGAAATTCAGGATTCGATCGACTATTTTAGTGCTCATTGAATTGAAGAACAAAACATCTAAAACAATTTTTTATTTAATTACTACCTGACTAGGTGTGCTTGGATACACTTTCAAAAACTAAATTAAATTTGTTAAAATTAGCAAAATTTTGTTTTTATGTAGGCAATACTTTCACTCTTATTTCAACATTATTCAGCAGCAACAACTCCAAAATGAGGGTTGAAGCTGTCAAATTACATGTTTTACTGGAAAAGATTCTCCTCCATCTTTCATTTTCTAACTGGGAAATGCTCAAGATCTGAAAATTTCTAAGTGTCTAAAAAACTTTAAATCTCGAGTAGATTTTGATGCCATCATTGACAGCAAACAGTAGCCAATATAAGCAATGTCAAAATGATAGCATAATTTTTCGTGCTGTATTCTTCCCAATGCCAAAATAAGGTTTCATCAAAGTATCAATATGCTCAAATTCGATTACAAACTAATACCAAAGTAAAGCATCAATACGAAAATGATAGCACTAAAAGGTGTTGAATATACTGCAACTGCTAAATGAAGCATCATTGAGGTTTCATTTTTTTTCATAAATTAGAAAAGTTAATGACGAAATTGATCGTATGATTTGGTATCAAATTTTCATCAGGTTTATTAAGGTGTTCGAATTTAAATTAAACTAAAAACCAATGACAAATTCGTCATGCCCAGCGCAGAGTGCACACTATCTGGTTGTCATTTCTCTTGCAAAATACATAAGGTATTATTAGATATCGTTATTGTAAAACATACAGACCGTTTTTTTTGGCAAAAATCCGATTTTCTAACGGTTTACAAGATCAACATTACCATTATGAATTATATTGGTCCTGTTATTTTCAGTATAACAAGACCAATTGAATTCAGACAAACATCATAAATATGTTTAAACGTCCTTGATTGGTACTAGAATACAACAAAAAAGTGAAAAAATAAATTTTGAAATTCTAAAAAATGTCAAAAATTTTTGAAAATTTCATTTAATTAAAGTTAAAAGGTCTCTAATAAATATTATTATTATTATTCAATTTTAAAAAAATACAATCAATAGACTAAAAATAACGAAAATAACTGAAAAATTATGGAGATTGACATATATTCAAATCCGACCTTTTCTGTTATTTGCTTTTTTTTGCGAAATTCGGTATAACTATTCCTGGAAAAGGGCGAAACAGTGCCGAAATTCCTAAGCCCATTTCGTAGCACAACTCTCCTACATTTTTAATTCTCAGAAAGTATTATGATACCTCATATAGCCATCCTTCTTGAAAGGAATTTTAAAAGCATTTCGATTTCAATACCTTAAAGTGGCATCATTATACCCTCAAAACTCGTTTTGCAACGTAGGCTAAACAAGGCACCACTATAGTTTCAGTGAAACCTACACTTGAGATTTTCGAGGTATTCGTATAGCAAAATTCTACCAAATTTTTTATCTTTATGCGGGCCAAATGATACCAAATTTTACTTACAATACATGATAGCAAAATTAATAACTATTTGTAGCGGCCCACCACTCTCCCCCACACCAAAAGGCTCAATTGAGCTCCTTGGTAATGGGCGCTACTGTTCCCAGCATGTCTGATAGCAAAATGATAATAAAAGTAAACGCGTGCAAATTTTAATCATGCTGAGAACACAAATATTTATAATGTCGTGCGAGGAAATGTATTATTTAACTAAATCAGGGGTGAGCAACCTTTTGAACCAACGGGCCAATTTAAATCTGAAATCTTGTCAGCGGGCCGCAATTAAAATAACTTTTTTTTTAATAATTAGCAGAACTTCACGTCAGTTTTTATAACTACAATTTTTTGGCGAAAACAAATCTGAAAAAGGAAAGATTAACGGAATTTACGAGTTTAAAAATATTGAAAAGGTACATCACTGAAAATTTGTCATTTTTACTATCTCTCAACGCGAATGCCACAAGGATGGTAAAATGTCATTAATAAAACCTTAACTTTCTCTCAATTTTTCAATAGTCAATCACTGTCTTCTTGGCGTTGGACGTTGAATTGCTAATTGACTTTCTGTGTTTTGTTTTTTAAATAAATAAAACTTGTCCTCAAAGCCTAGATTTTTTTTCCAACAAACGATAAGAACCTCGTTTTTTTTAAATCGAAGTTCTGTATTGGATCATTGCATTGAGATGTTGAGCAAGGTTGTATTGAAATCACAGAAAAATTTTCACTATCTTCAAAATTCTAGAATTTATTATGCTATATTATGCTATATTATGAGTGAAACAACTCAATTAATCGATGTTTGTTATAAATTTTCTATCAAATTTCTGAAAAATGCATCACAGATAATCATCAAATAGCTTTTGGGTCAAATCACAGAATTTCAGATATCAATTGTTTTTATCAAGAAATAATAATTTTTGACGGTAACTTTTACGAGGGCTGATTCATGTTAATATAAAATCTAAAATCATTCATCCAGGCTTTATTATTAAACTTTCGTTTTTTCGTCAATATTCAGAAATAAATAATATTTCCCAAGGTTTTGGTTTGAATTTGTTTGCCAGTATTTGAATGCTAACAGAACAAGCCTTTTAACCGAATTAGATAGAAAATTATCTGCTGAGCATATTTTTTATCATTCAACTTTATTTTTGCTTGAGACGCAAATAATGACTTCACTAACGGACTTCGAAATTCCTTTGATCATGTGTAGCTTTAGCTGCTCTTCCTCACTTTAATGGATATTGCTTTTTAAGGTGGTAGGAGTAAATAATAGGGAAAATGTATCCTGATTTAAAAAAAACTCAAAATTACGTTACGCCAAAAAAAAATATTGCATTTTTGCCTTGAACTGAACATAATAGATGCTTAAAAGCCAGAAAAAGTTAACAATTTCAATGATTGTGGAGCAAATGTAGATAAGAGCATATTTTGATCAAGTCATTTAAATTTTCCTAATAATCCGTTGCCTAAAAAAAAGGTAAGGCATACAAATTATACTACAAAATACTACGCGGGCCGCACAAAAGGGTCTCGCGGGCCACATGCGGCCCGCGGGCCGCGCGTTGCTCACCCCTGAACTAAATTGACTACAATATGAATCTCAATGGAAAATAATTTCCTTTAAAGAGATTCATTATTCGATATTTAAAATTGCACTATTTATTCATAGCTTATTTTATTATGTATATATGTATTGCATATAATTTTGATATAATAGTTAGCTCGGGATACCAAATCTGGCTCCATTTGTTCGATAAGTTTTAGAGTTTTGCCAAATATTCGTACGCAAACAACCTCTCCAATAAAGTAAGATACTTTTTCCTTATTAAGTTCTCAATTTATGCCAAAAAATTTGGGATATGGGATTTCCCATTCCCATCCCCTTCTGTTTCAAAGAGGAAGACATTTTTAAAAACCATGCCTTATTTTTCGTTCCAAAAACCCTCTAATAGCTAATTTGGTTCCATTGATTGTTAAGTTCTTAGAGCAAGTTCACCCGTGTTAGGAAAGAGTGGTAGAAACTTTGACACTCGTAGCACATTTTGAAAACTTTACCATGCAAATACACGTGTTCTATTTTCGCATGCTGTGATGCAAAAATAGCTTGATTTCTGATCTTGAAAACATTTTCGCATGGTAGAATTTTCATAATTGACTACAAGTGTCAAAATTTCTACCACTTTTTCCCAACACCAGTGAACTTGTTCTTAGAGCAATATTTCTATCACATACGGCTGAAATAGAAACACTGTTGTAAAAAAATACAACGCCCCAAGATCTTGAAAACATTTTTGCATGGTAAAATTTTCAAAAGGTCAAAATTTCTACCACTTTTTCCCAACACCAGTGAACTTGCTCTTAGGCTTTATACAATTAAATTATAATAAGATTGAGAAGTGAAGTAGGCTTTGACAAAACAGGACGAAGATTTTTTTTTCTCGAGTGTGTAAAATTCGTTGTCCTGTGAGAAGTTCGCTTTTCGAAATTGCACATTGTTTTTTATTGCTACAAGATGAATAAATGTGATATTTATCTGTTAAAAGTGATTAGAAAACTTGGCTTGTATTATTTTGTTCATAACTCTTACTTTATTGAAGAATTAAGTTTAATTTAAATTTTTAAACACTTTATAGGAACTCATGAAATATTTCACCAAATATTCAGCCCCTTCACTTTCAAAGCAGTTTGCGTTAGAGATCACGCTAGAAAAATCTCCTAAATGCACTTTCAGCTAAATTTACTGCAAAGGAAACTTTCTCGTAAAATTGTATGTAAGTTCTTTTGTCATATCATTATTCATTGAGTATAACACTTAAGTAAATCAAGGTTATGATATTTTGATCCCATTTTGCTGAAAGAGACGGGTTGATTAGAACCATTTGAATCTAAAACCTGAAACATACATTTACAAATCTTTACCTACTTTTCAAAAAATCTTTCATTCTATACCTACAGATTAATTTTTTTTTATCATAGATATTTGCATTTCTTAATATTAAATGACAAAATGAATTGAGAAAAGTTTCAAGGAATGCAGAAAAATACTGAAATTCATGGCTACCCGATCAGGAGGGAAAAACTAAATGATATCAAAATGAGATATTTTGATACTAATTTTTTCCTATCTAAATGAGTTATTCAGTACTCGAAGGATGTTAAAATATCTCAAATTATATCAAAAAATCTTTGCGATCATAGCTAAATTATATCAATTTTAGATATGCTTCTTTCAAAATTATATCTCATTCAGATAGCATAGTTTGATATTGGACAGAACAAAACCTATCAAAGTTTTAACTAATCAAGATATGAGCGCTTCGAGAAAAATTTCTAGTAGAATGTCAACAACCCGATCAGGAGGGAAAAACTAAATCATATCAAAATGAGATATTTTGATACCAATTTTTTCCTATCTAAATGAGTTATTATTCAGTACTCGTAGGATGTTAAAATATCTCAAATTATATCAAAAAATCTATGCGATCATAGCTAAATTATATCAGTTTCAGATATGCTCCTTTCAAGGTTATATCTCATTCAAATAGCATAGATGGATATTGGACAGAACAAAACCTATCAAAATTATAACTTTTCAAGATATGAGTGCTTCGAGAAAAATTTCTAGTGGAATGTCAATAAACCACATTATATGCTAAATCAATTCAATTTTATGAATCTGTTGAGCGAAACTCGTTAATGCACGGTTTAGGCCGTTGACTTTGATGTCCGTGTTTCAGAAAAAGTTGTACGTATATCAAAATAAGATATAATCATTTTATTTAAGGACAATCCAAAAAATAAATCTTGATAATTGAAAATGAGCTCAACCCCATTCAAGTCTGTCAATCAGAATAAGATATAATTCGGATTGGAGAAACTTAAAATCGAAAATTTGGAGTACTTAATTATAACGGAATCAGATGTAAATATCTTGGTGAGATATGTTTGAGTTATTATTTTGATATGCTCTCCTGATCGGGAAACCACATTATATGCGAAAACCATGCTCCATTTTTGGTTTCCTAAAAATTGGATTCAATTTTATGGATCTGTTGAGATTCTTTAATGCACGGTTTGGGCCGTTGACTTCGATGTCCGTGTTTCATAAAAAGTTGCACGTATATCAAAATATGATCATCATTTTATTTTAGGACAATCCGAAAAAAAAATCTTTATCATTGAAAATGAGCTCAACCCCATTCAAGTCTGTCAATCAGAATAAGATATAATTCAGATTGGGGAAACTTAAAATCGAAAATTTGGAGTACTTTATTATTACTGAATCAGATGTAAATATCTTGGTGAGATACGTTTAAGCTAGCAGGAGAGCATATTCCTGATCGGGTACTCATTGACTCTAAAAGAAAACTCACATTTTCAGATTTGAGTACCTTATCTGTATGTTTTTTTTTAATCTATTTGATCCTGTTTCGGATTTTTTCCTTTTAATAGACAACATGATAAAATGACATTTAATAATTTAAATATTTTTCAAGTCTGATCAGCAACCTAATCAAAATAACAGAAACAGGAATTAATGACATTTTTTGAAAGATGTTATGACATTATAGTTTTTATGGTCCGAATAGTGAAGAGTGTGTTATAGAAAAAATCAAATAAACTTGTTGTAGTTATTAAACGAAAAATAATCATTTTCATTCAAGTTTAACGTTAACAAGGTTATTTAATGTTGTGAGCATAGAGAGATAAATTCACAAGCCGATGACGCTGACGTAGAATAACAAAATACGAAAATATTTTCTTAAAAAAATATCTTTATGATTTTTTTAAATAATTTTTAAGTTCTAGTAAATAACACAAGTATGATAGAAAATTACTGTTTCAAAAAGACCTTTCAGTTAGAAAAATCGCATATACAAGCTTTTGATAGTTTTGGTGATAAACGAAAAAATCTTCATGTCTTAAAAGACAACTGTAATTTTTCAGAGCATTGCAACCCAGGTTTTCCTACAGTAAAATATTGGGTCAATGGGCTATTTGTAATGCATGATATTTCCGATTTTTCCTTTTCGAAGCTAAAAATTTGATAATGATCTCATTTCTCAGAAAATTTGGGGAATTTTGGTAATAGAATAAATAACGATTTTCTTTCACGGAGAAAAAGATATAGATTTATCAGCGATATTACGCGTCTACATGAACATAAATATGATTGTTTGGTTCTGACCCGAAAATACATTCAAGCCAACCATCTGGATATACGTTGCCACGAATGGATAAATGGCTGATTTGGCGATCGCGTCAGCTTCGAGAATCCAACAAGAATTTTAAGTCAATCATTCGTATGGTTGTTTTAACTGTAATACTGCTCCCCAGGAACGTTGAAAATTGTAGATTCAAATGTTAATTAAAATAATTTTGAGCATTTAACTGCATTGTTTTTCCTTTTTATTTTAAAAGACACGTGTTTTCATTGACTCATATATTACATCAGTGGCATATTTTTTTATTCAAACCGATGCAATAAATTTAATTGATGCTGCTGCTCCGCCGTTTCCAGAAGGATAATTTTCGAGGCTTGCTCGGAAAACGCCACCCTGGTCCTGAAACAAAATATAAAAAACAATCGTTAAGAACAAAATTGCTTTTTTTTCTAACGAGAGAACATTATAAATACTCAAAAAATATCGAATGACTTACTTGATAAAATTGATTTGGAGACATTTTGGGGAATTTTGTTATTTCCCTTTGGCTCGGCCTAACGGGATCAAAGTATGCGCGCTGATATGTCCAAGCGGATGAATCTGAAACTGAATACAACTGTTAGTAGAACAAATAAACGTACACAACAGATTCAACTTACATTTTCGCTTTCTGATGTGTGTTCGCCAAAAAATAACTTCCACCATCTTCTGTTTTTGTGACATTCTAAAACTAAATTTTAGTATCTTTAAGTTGACCTGAATAAAATAGCCAAATCCACCATATGTTAGCCATATTAGCGATAAGCAGATCACTTCCATCTGTACCGTTGAGCCGTCAACACGTACGCCGGAGCATCGTATCGTTGCTGTGTACCTGCAGGAACATTTTTACATTATTTATTTTTTCCTTACCTGTTTTTCCATCAGCACTTTTCAGTGCTAAAATTATTTTCATTTTCTTTTATTCATATTTTCTCTTTTCTTTCCAGCATGGGGAAGTCATCGGCCGGCTCAAGAGCTGGTAGAAAGCGAATTGCCGAAACTAATTCAGGTCCATCGCCCAAAAAAGTTGAAATTTCCAATTCATTCGATGTCCTTCATAACATCGGTGATGAGGAAATATTCATATTTAATTCTGATAAGAGTACTAAGAAACCTTCTTCTTCTTATACTCTTAAAAACGAAAAGGTTCCACCAATTACGGTCACGATTCCTGACTTCAATGCCTTTCGAAAAGAAATCGTCACTTCCGTCAAGGATGTGAAGATTTCTTTTCAGATCGGTCGAAGGGGAACTGCTCGTATTTTGGCGGAATCTTTTAATGATTTTCAAAAAATTTTAAATTATTTGAATAATAAAAAACATCAATTTTTTACTTACGACACTAGAAGTGATCGTCCTTTTAAAGTTGTACTTCGTGGTCTCACCGGCGATCAGACACCGGATGAGATCACAACTGAATTAAATTCTTTGTTAGGTTTTTCTCCGATTCAAGTAATTCAAATGAGGAAAAGAACCAACACGAATAATATCAGTAGTGTTGGTTTTGCTCCTGAGCTTTATTTGATCCATTTTAAAAAGGATCAAGTTAATAATTTGCAAATTCTTGAAAAGGCTCGTCTTATGTTTCATTGTCGAGTCAAATTCGAACCTTTTCGAAAATCTTCAACCAATTTCCTTCAAAATATTACGCAATGTCGTCGTTGTCAAGCTTTTTGTCACGGCACTAAAAATTGTAGAATGAATGCCAGATGCATGCTTTTCGGCTCATTCCATCATGAAAAATCTAAATGCCTTTTTGGTGGTGATAAACCACAAACAGAATTTTTCAAGTGTGCGAATTGCGCAGGTAATCATTCCTCGAATTCACTAGACTGTCCCATCAGGGCAAAAATTATTGCTTCTAGGAAAAATCCCAAAGTTTCCAGAAAAGTTTCTTCTCCTCCTTCCTCCTTTTCGTCATCACACGTCGGGCCGGCAAACAACCTGCCTGTTCACAGTCAGCCTCGGCCTACATTGGAATCACGGCTGGGTAATACCCGAAGTGTTTTTAATGTTACCTGTGCTGATTCTGCGCCACAGACTCGTTGTTTATCGTTCTCAGAAGTGGTTGAAAATGGGTTTCCCTCTTCAGGTTTAACTAATAAAAATGGGAAAAAACCAAGTCTCAACGTTCATGCGAAGGCTTGGGAAAATCCCCGAAATTCCAATACTTGTTCTTCTCCTTCATTTTCTGATCCTAACAATTTTGTTGATTTGGGTGAGATTACTGAGGAAAAATTAAAATTTTTGCATCAAAATTTAATGGAAATGATGCAACTTATGTTGAAAGCATATTCAATGTTTGAAGCTTTCCAAACTTCTTTTAATTATGCTAATAAAATTATTATGACTTTACGATTCCCTCATGGATCCAAATAGATGTTTAAATATTATGAATTGGAACGCTAGATCTTTGCTGGCTAACCAAGATGAATTCTTTTTATTTTTGAAAAATCAAAACATACATATTGCTGCCATCACTGAAACTTTTTTAAAGCCGGACAATAACTTGAAAAGCAATGCTTTCTTTAAAATTTTGCGAAATGATCGACTTGATCGACAAGGTGGGGGTGTAGCTATTGTCATCAATAGTCGTCTCAAATTTAGACTTCTTCCTTCTTTCAATACCAAAGTCTTAGAAACAATTGGAATTGAATTAGAAACGTCTATGGGGAAAATTATAATTATTGCCGCATATTTGCCTTTTCAATGCAGCGGTGAACAGACAAATTTTTTGAAGGGAGATTTACAAAAACTCACCAGAAACAAATCTAAATTTTTTATTATTGGTGACTTTAATGCAAAACACCGATCATGGAATAATATTTCATCAAATTCAAATGGGAATATTTTATTTCATGACTGCTCTGCAGGTTATTATACTGTTGAATATCCTAATGGGCATACTTGTTTTTCTTCGATTAGAAATCCTTCCACAATTGATTTGGTTCTAACGGATTTAGGCGAGCATTGTAGTCAACTAGTTACTCATGCGGACCTCGATTCAGACCACCTTCCAGTAACTTTCTCTTTATCCCAAAGTCCCATTGAAAACCCTTCAAAATCAACTTTTAACTTTCAAAAAGCTGACTGGGAGCGATATAGGAATTTTATTGAACGTAATTTAGATGTAAACGTTCCACTGAATTCAATTGAAGATATTGATTTGGCTGTAGAAAATTTGACAACTTCAATAGTCAATGCTAAAGCCGCTTCAATACCCAAAGTTAAACATAAATTTAATCAACCTTTAATTGATGATGATCTTCAGTTTTTGATACGACTGAAAAACATTCGTCGACGCCAATATCAACGTACTAGGGATCCTTATTTGAAATTTATTTATTGCGACCTTCAAAAAGAGATCAAACGTCGTATAAATTTCATCCGTAATGAAAATTTTGCTAAAGCAGTAGAGGACATAAAACCCTACTCAAAGCCGTTTTGGAAATTAACTAAAATTCTGAAAAAGCCCCAGAAACCAATTCCTACTTTGAAAGATGGGGATAAACTTCTTTTAACTAACGCAGAAAAAGCTCAAAAATTAGCCCAACAGTTTGAGTCTGCTCATGATTTTAATTTAAACGTTGTTAGTCCAATTGATGCTCAAATTTCCCTTGAATTTGATGATATTTTTTCTGAGCAAAATGTATTTGAAAGTTCCTGAGAGACAAATATTGATGAACTTAAATTGATTTTCAAAAAAATTAAAAATATGAAAGCTCCGGGGGAAGATGGGATTTTCTATATTCTTATTAAAAAGTTGCCTGAAAGCACTTTAAATTTTTTAGTTAAAATCTTCAATAAATGTTTTCACTTGGCTTATTTTCCTAATAAATGGAAAAATGCCAAAGTAACTCCAATTTTGAAACCTGGTAAAAATGCTTCAGAGCCTTCCAGTTATCGACCAATTAGTTTGCTTCCTTCTTTAAGTAAACTATTTGAGAGAGTTATTTTGAATAGAATCATGATTCACATTAATCAGAATTCTATTTTCCCTGATGAACAATTTGGTTTTCGTCATGGACATTCTACTACACATCAACTTTTGAGTGTAACTAATATGATTAACGCTAGCAAATCTGAAGGTTATTCAACTGGTGTTGCTCTTCTTGATATTGAAAAAGCTTTTGACATGTTTGGCACAAAGGTTTAGTAGCTAAATTAGCTCGATTTGATTTTCCTGTATATCTCACTAAAATTATTCAAAATTATTTGACTAGCCGAACCTTACAAGTAAGCTATCAAAATTCATGCTCTGAAAGGACTCCCATTAGAGCTGGGGTCCCTCAGGGCAGTATACTTGGGCCGATTTTATACAATATTTTTACTTCTGATCTTCCTGATGTACCAGAAGGAAAAGGTAGAAGATTATTTGCTGATGATACTTTGCTTTCAGCCAAAGGTCGAAATTTACGGGTGGTACGCAGTAGATTGCAACAAAATTTAAATTCCTTTTTGAATTACTTGAAAATGTGGAAAATTTCTCCTAACGCTTCCAAAACTCAACTTATTTTATTTCCCCATAAGCCAAGAGCTAAATTTTTAAAACCTAATGAAAATCATTCCATAACTTTTAATGGGGTTTCATTAGAATGGTCTGATCACGTGAAGTACCTGGGACTTACACTTAATCGGAATCTTTCTTTTAAAAATCACATTGAAGATATTCAATCGAAATGTAATAAATATACTAAATCTCTTTATTCTCTCATCAACAGGAAATCCCGACTGTGCCTGAAGAATAAGATGCTTATTTATAAGCAGGTTTTTCGACCAGCGATAATGTACGCAGTTCCGATTTGGTCTAGCTGCTGCGCGACGAGGAAGAAAGCCATCCAGAGGATTCAGAACAAGGTTCTGAAAATGATTTTGCGGCTTCCACCTTGGCACAACACCGAAGATCTTCATCGGATTGCGGGCATTGAATCGATCGAAGAGATGGCCAACAAAATCATCTATAACTTCAGAGGCAAATCGATGCAGTCTTCCATCGCAGAGATTCGTTCTCTTTATAATTAGTTTTATTTTAGGATAGTGTTTAGTTTTAAGTTTAAAATATTTTTACCATTACAGGATGTTCTCTTACATTAAATACTTGATTGCGCTCAGCAAGTTTAAATCTTATAAATAAATTTTATTATCTAGTTCACTATAGGGCTTTGAACAGTTCATTATTGAGCTGAACACCTAATTTAATGTAATAATGTAATATAAATGTAATGATGAATTGGTACAAATAAAGACATATTTAAAAAAAAAAAAAGCGATAAGCAGATGAGAAATCCTCGATAGCCAAAACAACTTTACAGCAACGCTAGTTTATTCGTAGTCATCGATGTAGATTCAGCAATATTATGGGTTCAACCAAAAAATCAGTGATATGGAAGAGCCAACCATATGAATTTTGATAACAACCTGTAGAGTTTTTTATCCGTGTTGTAAAATTGAAGGAGTTAATGAGTAAAAAAAATCCATGAAGTTGTCAAAAGTGTTTCCACATCTTATTCTTCTAGGATGCAGAGGTGACCTCGGTCCTAAAGCGAAATTTTATACCTTTCATTCCTTTCTCTATTTTTTCTGACCATCTACAAGGACGTGGCCGGCGCCGTTATTGATTAAAGCCAAGCTAAACTATACAACAAAATTATAGATGGATTGTTTTCGGGTTGTACAAAAAATTTAATTGTACCTTCCCATATCCACAATGGTTGGATAGAAGGGTTTTTTCACGGTTGTGATGTCAAATTCCCGGTTATTTCCCGGTTTTCCCGGTACTATTTTCAATTCCCGGTTTTTTCCCGGTTTTCCCGGTTCGCTGGCCACCCTGTTATTTCCTTCCCTACCCAATTTGGTCCCAAAAGCTTCAATAGTTTTAGAATTATGAGAAAAAAGCGAAGGAGGCTCTAGCTTCTTCCAATCTCCTCACTGAGAAAAGGGATGGGTATCGAAAATTCTTAGAAACATTTATTGTTCTGGATAAGTTTTAAATAGCTGTCTGCCAACTGCAATATTGATATAAAGTCGCGAATGCCACCACAAGGATGGTTAACCGACAATAATCGAAACAAAACAAAATAAAAATTGTTATTTCTCAAAAATTACAATGGTATGTTCCATTAAATGCAAAAAAGGCAGCAGCATACATTCATTTGTAGATGAGCAAAGTGAAAACCCGGCATATGTGTGCAATAAGCGCAAATGTAAGTTTTTCTTCCATAGAATGGCAATTAAAAAACTGCTCAAATTTGAGCATAAAAGGGGGGTTAAAAAGCACAAAAACAGTAGAAAATATCGTTGGACCAAACCGAACCGTTTCTCTGTAGCAATGCTGGATTAAGAGCCGTTTTGGGTTCCAATGAACCATATAGGGATGTGGAAAGCAGAAAGCAACCGTTAGTAAGGATGAGGGTTCTAGAACATTTCTTAATAACCTACGTCTGAATTCTCCTCCCTCCCAGGAGAGATTTGGTGGCTGTTGGGGGCTGCCTGAGCGCTGGGTGTGAAAGTCATTTTGGCAATTCTTGTTGGAGTGCAAATGAGTGGCTGGTTGTTTCAAGTGCTAAGAGGTTAACGGTGGCGTAAATTATCATAATGAAGATGTACGAATTCTGGCAAAAGACGAGAGCGGCGGCTATTAAGATGATTTATTAATGTGAACCGGCTCCGAAGAAGGAAGGAAGGTGAAAGCGAGCCAGCCCGGCTTTCGGTGATATATTGGTATCCATGCACACAAGTGTCGATAAGATGCAGCATTCGTGAGGATGTAGTTTTGGAAAGTATGGTTCCCGTTTTGAAATAAAGTTTTTAAAGAGAGTTGAGATCTCAATGAAAATTTTAAACAGGAATCGTTATTTCAATCAAATATAAAACATCGCATTACTGTGAATCAAAAATTTCCCATAAAGCACATACTTTCACATTTAAACCATTGAAATGGTACTTCGCTATGCATGAAAGTATACACATTTTTTTTTCCTGTTGGGGAGAGAGTCCACTGCGACCATTAAGTTGATCTATTTTGGTTTACCCCGCGTTATTATTTTTACTTTGCTATGCTACTTGACACCCCTGCACTATTGGTTGAAGTTGCAGTTGTTTACCGGTAGCACTACGAGCATACACATAACTAGGTAGGATCTCCAAGTGCTATCTAAGTTCCCTTGAAAAGATCCATCACATGCATGTGCTGCATCATTGGGGCGTACAATTCCAAGGTATACACGGCTAGCATTTCACTAATGCTAAAACCGCCAACCTTCATCATACTATGTGTGCCAGGTTATGTCACGACCGGGATTCGATCTCATGAACGTTGGCTTAGAAGACAAGGATGCTATCATCTAGGCCACGATCTGCTGGCAAAGTATACACATAGAAGAAGTTACAAAAATTCAATGCCTATTTAGCAAATCTCTGTGCCGAAAACGTGCTGAAAAATGTACTGTACCAAAAATGATACGATTGGAAAAGCACTACTAGCAAGCTTGCCAGATTTCCCGGTTTTATCCGGGTTTGCCCGAATATTTGATGCAAAATTTCGATAAAGTCCGGTCCGGCCCTGTTGCCCGGATATCGTGAAAAAAGTCCGGATATTGCCCGGATTTTTTCACAATTTTTACAAAGAAACCAAAAAAAATATCCAAAGCTTTTGAGTAAGTTTCGGCAAAATCGATAAACGGTATGGAAATTTTCAACGGTTGTTTCAAATAATTTCGCTGTTTTACTTTTATAATCCTTTAAATATTTAAGTGTTCCAAAAAGTTTTTGGAAGTCTGCAATTACATTAATAAAATATTAATTTCAATTTTTTTTGCATTTTTTTTTGCTTTTATGTATAACTACATCTAAATTTTGCCCGGTTTTTGGGTTTGAACAATTAAAATCCATGCCCGGATTTTGCCAGGTTTTTTAGAAAAAATGCCCGGATTTGCTAGGCCCGGATGGGAGTGGAAAAATTCTGGCAACCTTAATATAACAGTATACATAAATATATACAAAGTGTCGGAACGTTTAGTGTCAAGAAATTTCGTTTAAAACAAATAAAAACTTTCATCAATACATATATGAATAGCTGTATAATACAAGATGCGTAATCAGCAATTATTTTCAATGAAACTCTGTGCCTTCCTTAGCAGGGTTAATATTTCTTGGTAAATAAAACTCCGTTGCACAATAAAACGCCAAACAACGATGAAATTCATTCGTCATAAGTATCACGACCATTCGTCCATCAACAATCTATTAGTGCTATTCTCGGAGGATCTCAGTATTTTTTTTCTATCTTCATGCTCTCGTCCTTTGCTTCAACTATTATTCACTGTACTCTTTTCCCATTCATAGTCACACAGCATAGGGGCCACCATTTTTACGACCCTAATGTAGTTGATGCAGCTATGGCATTTACCCAACCCATTTGGGCCACTTTTCATCTCGTTTGGCGTATTCCAACCACTGACTGTTGACTTCCGTGCATTGGACCCATCCCCATTGAAGAAAAAAAAAACCCCGAGATATCACAAGCACAAACTGGCTGGTGCCGCTGCTAGTGTCTAGTTGTAACAGCCACTCTCAACAAATTACGAAGCAATAAAAATGGCATTTGAATGGGAAAGCTCGCCTGGTGGGGAACCGAAAAACGGAGCTGCTGCGAGATCCATTGCTGTTGATGCTGCTTCCACGCTCATTGAGTCTACGGAATTTTCATGCAACTCTTCTACACATAGATATACTTTGGTACAAATCGCAGGTCCTTTCGAAGCCGTTTGTTGGTCCGTAAAGCATGGAGCAGTTTTAACACGTCAAATGGCGGCTCTTTTATGACATCATGCGTCGCTCAGTGTGTCACTGTTGTGTGTCTAGTAGGGGAAAACTGTACAAGACGCACCAGTTAAGCATAATCGCTATTTGCAGCGATACCAATCATCTAAGAACCAAATTGAAAGTTTACATCGATTAAGGGATCCGATTTACGTAATATCAAAGAGAAAAAATACAATAAAAACACGATTTTGATGACTTTTTTTGGAAAAAAAACTTAAACAGCCAGAAAACAAACCACGGGGTAGAACGCCAAAACTAGTGGACAGAACGCACCATACCGAAAGGGTGGTAAGAAATGAAACAATGATTATAAAGAATGTAATGATTCAAACATAAAATGTTTAACTACATGTTCATCGTATTTTTGTAAACTAACCATACTTTGGCAAAAAAACATTTATCATGCTAAACTTATTGAAAATTTCGCTTTTCAAAATACACTTTTTTATAGGCTTATAGGTAAAACGGCTTCAAGTAGGCAACGAAATTCAATGTCTTGACTGATATCGCGGCAAACATGGCGGCAGAAAATTTTTTCGCGTCAAATATTGGTGCACCTTTTTAACTCGAACAAGGATGAAATTTGTTATAATTATGCATTAATATTGCAATTTAGGAGTCAGCAAATAAAAAGAATAGCATTTTGTTTTGATATTAGGGTTTTCTCAAAAGTTAACAGTATTCAAAATTTGAGCCCTAAACACGTGGTCATGTGGGCATTCTGCCCCAATTTTTATATGATTGATTTTAGTTAAAAATTGAATGAGGTTAGTATAATACAACAAAATTTTTATAGCCTTCCGAAAGTGCAAGGGAGTGTAAAAACGATAAGCTGTATTTTCATCACATTGCCCAGGCCAGTTTACCATAAAACTATAAATGTTAACCATAAAAAATAAGAGGTTTCACGCTGATTCCATTAATCCTTGTTTCTAAGAACTAAAGTCGTTTTTGTGAACTTTTAATCTAATAAACGATGAAAAAGCATGTTTGCTACAATATAAATGAAGAAAAACATCACTCGAAGCCATAGGTTGGTGTATTTTTGAAAAAGAATGACATGGGCCATCTTACCCCGCTGATGCGTCTTGTACAGTTCTCCCCTACCTGATTTTCACTTATTGATGGTTTTTGTTGCCATTTAAATTGGGCTTTTAATTACACGTAGCACGTGGCAACAAGGTGGTAGGTTTGTTGTTCAAATTTTGAGGTTACGCTCAATGTTTAAAGAATAAACAGATTACAATAGAGAAAACCGAATAGGACATAAATCTGCTCACTAACTGGCTGACTGGGTGGCAGCGAAAAGGCTCAAGTCAAATTTCCTGAACCGATTCAGTTTAAACAAAACAGGATTGTGAACTGAATTCACGTCACGAAGTTTCAAGCTGTTCTGAACAATTCATTAAAGGCTTAAAATGTTGTGGACATTTTTCAATGTGATATTATACTATTCCGACTTGATCAATCTGAAATTTTGAGTATCTTTTTCTAGTCGTTTCCTTATATTGACTTATTATTGAAAACTTCTGGGATGATACTGGCGGCTCGAGAAGTTTCTTCAATGGCAGTATTGCGTGTTTTGAGATGATTATAAATTTGAAATTGATGAATAAAGAAAAAGAAAAATTTAATAAGAAAAGGAAGATGGAGTGTATTGCGCGCTATCTGAACTGAAAAAAAGTGAATGATGTGGTGGTGCAGGAAGAGGTGGAAAAAAGGGAGAAGAGATGAAAATGAAATCGGGATAGTGGGCAAATACAAAATACTTAATCCTGATTAGCGTGGTGCAATTTTGGCTAAGGTAAACAGACCGATTGTGTTTATTGAATTTAGGTGATAATTGCAAAGAAGGTGTGATCGATGTGTCGAAGAAGAAATATTGTGTTGTTAGCAGGGCATAGATAGCTAAATACGTGGGCGAGCGGTCTTTGAGCTATTGCATATGTGTCTCTAGTGGGGCTGTTATAAATTAAAAAAAAACTAAAATAATTGATAAAGCTTGGTTCACTGATTGAGCATGTAGTCAGGGTTGTCAGGGTACTACTTAAGAGTTTGGATCTGAGAGATCAATTAATGAAGGATGGATTTAAAACCCGGTTGCAACGATCACAAATTTCAGTTCTTTTCCTCTGGAACAGTCACGTTTGATGAAAATTAGTGGGGTGATGATTTGTAATAAAATAAAATTGTATATTTGAGATCAGATGGAAATAAATATTATAATCATATTGAGCAAGGTCGTAACTGTGGCTATAGGTAAGCTTCGACCGTCTTTAGGTAAGATGGTCTAGAAGGCCAATCTGTTAAAAATGTAAGAATATTTCACTATACAACTACAGTACTCGCTCGTTAATCGAACACATCTCAATCGGACACGCTAGGTCATAAATAAGACGTTTTCGAGAGCTGATCCAAAGCTAAATTAACGCGATAATCGGACGTTTTGTTGAAATAATTCCAAAACCCAATTTTTTTTCCAATGCTCCACTAGTGGGACACTTCCCTGTTCATGATTCGATGGTTTTTTGTGCTCGATCATGTTATAAGGTAAAACCACTGTTTTCATATATCGGTTATTGAATGTTTGTACATCTTTGAACTTACTCGATGAAGGTTTTCTCACTACTTATTACCCAATCTTCAATAAAACATCAATTATGTATTGCAATGGATATAAGAGTAAGTCCAAAATCTTATGTTTCTGTCAAGGCTTCCTCGGTAATCGGACGTTTCCGGTAGTCGGACGCACCCTTCGGTCATAAAAACAACCTCTGATTAACGAGCGAGTACTGTATTTATTGCATTTATTGAATACTTACTGTTGGCGTTTCGAGCTGCGGGTTCTGTTGGCCATCGCTATTCGTGCCCCGGAAGAGTTGTTCGAGGTGCTAAGTCCATCGTTTGAGCTGATCTGTTCGATCGGTCAATAACTGACCTGCTCGGTCTTTCAGCGGCATTCTTGCATTAGTCCTTGCACCCCTGAGGCGGCGAGAAATTTCGTAAAGTTATCGGATATCTCCATTGGCGGCGGCTCTTTCTCCCTCTTCAGTTAGGGAGTTTGTCCAGGCTCTCTTGTCTCGTCTACAAGCTCGTTTAATTGCCTTTGCCAGCTTCGCATATCGCAAAAACCTGAACACCCCTCATTTTGAAGATGTGTGTGTGTAAAATGTTGCTCCTATTTTGATTTTGGAATTCACTCTTCAGTTGTCAAAATGCCGTCCAAAAAAGAGGAGCAGCGTATAAAAATTTTGCTCACGCATCGCGAAAATCCGAGCTACTCGCACGCAAAGTAGACAAAATTGCTAAAAGTTTCCAAATCTACCGCTACAAATGTAATAAAAGTGTTTTGGGAACGATTGTCGACAGCCAGGAAGTCTGGATCGGGGGGAAATCGAAAATCGGAAGCCGCTGAGACGACAAAGAGAGTTGCCGGTAGTTTCAGGCGAAACCCTAACCTCTCTCTCCGAGATTCCGCAAATAAGCTGCGTGTATCGTCTACAACCGTGCATCGAGCCAAAAAACGAGCCGGACTATCGTCTTACAACAAGGTAGTGACTCCAAATCGCGATGATAAACAAAATACGACGGCCAAAGCGCGATCCCGGAGGCTGTACACGACGATGCTGACGAAGTTTGACTGCGTGGTAATGGACGACGAAACCTACGTCAAAGCCGACTACTAGCAGCTTCCGGGACAGGAGTTTTATACGGCAAAAGGAAGGAGAAAGGTAGCAGATATTTTCAAGCACATGAAACTGTCAAAGTTCGCGAACAAATATCTGGTTTGGCAAGCCATCTGTACCTGTGGCTTAAAAAGCAGCATTTTCATAACTTCCGGGACTGTCAACCAAGAAATTTACGTGAAAGAGTGTTTGAATAAACGTCTGCTGCCTTTCCTGAAGATACATGGTTGTTCCGTACTGTTTTGGCCGGATTTCGCATCTCGCTATTATGGTGAAAAGGCCACTTCTGCTAACAATGTGCAGGTGGTTCCCAAGGACAAGAACCCTCCCAAAACGCAGAGCTCTGCCCAATTGAGAAATACTGGGCTATTGTCAAGCAGAACCTAAAGAAGACCAAAACAACTGCTAAGGACGAGCAGCAGTTCAAGGCAAACTGGCTTTCTGTGGCGAAGAAGGTGGACAAGGTGGCTGTACAAAATCTGATGGCAGGGATTAAGCGTAAGGCCCGGCAATTCGGATTTGGAAAAGCGGAAGCCTAACTGAATATTTTTCCTGAATTTTATACTAATTTACTTGAAAAAGAAATTTAATTTGATTTTTTAAATAAACGATTTCACTGATTGTCACGCGTTTTCCCTTGACCAAATTTTGACCGTATCACCCTTTAAAGATGTGATTTACCAAATATGATTTGGTAATTGATCAACATAAAATTGCCTTTTTTCGACAAAAACTTATGATTTCAGACCAGGAAATGTAAAACAAGAATTTTTTTTTTGTTTTAATATTTATTGAACACTCTGCAATTCGTTCAGCAAATAAAGGTTGGATCTACAAAGGAAAACAGCTAAAATATTCTCACAAAAGCGCCCCAGTGGGAGTTATTTTCGGTTCATTATGTCATCCCTACCAGTTCACTCAACCCTATCAAATGGCCAGCCTCGCACGTGGATGGCAGCAGCAGATCCAGAGAAATCCGCATGCATACCGACAAACCATTTCGAGCTTTATGAACATTCCGATGAAGCAAAATGCATTCCGGCGCCACTTTTATGCAGCACCTTCAAATTGGAAAAATATTTCCACCGGAGAGCAATGAACGTAGACCAATATGAATGAGCACGGCTGTGGCCCGTTATGTTAGGGTTTGTGAATGGAAAGGTTAAACAAAAAAAAAAACCACGATGAAAGTGCACATGGAAAAGCATTTTCTTTCAGCCAGATATGAGCTTATTTTAAAATAACCTTACATTTTACTTACAGTGAAATGGTAGGAAAGGTGTTCAAAAAAAGAACTTTTATAAACGGATTAATTTGTTTTGTAAATATCATGAAAGTTCAATCAGAAAAATCCGAAATTTAAAAACCCTGGATGGAAGTCAAATGTTAAAAATTTAAATTATAAAATTATGGAAGGTTTTCAGGGCTGTTTTACCAATTTTTTGGAGCAGTATCTAGTTTGCAGAATCCACCGGAGCTATAGATAGATGAAACAATATGTAGCCCAAGGAATGTGTAGTTTGTTTATGATTCTGGAATTTGTCGACTAGATGAAATTCCCATTACCGCATCTCGGATTTTTTCACCACGGTTTTATTCCTGACCGGCCATGAAAAACAGATTACGATTCGACACAGGCGTCTCATGGCGAGACGTTTCCTTTCCGAGAGAAATCAACTGGAGCAGCAAAAGTTTGAATCAGGGAAATGATCATTTTTCGATTTGCAGTTCGATTGTTTCGAGGAAGTAAGAAATTTTTTTTTCGTTTTTCCATGGAATCGCAAAAAGCGAAGAAAAATGAATGCTGGGCAACAACTTTATTTCGCTGGATGCCCTGGAAAGCATCTGCATCGAAACATCCCCAGAAGTAATTACCCGTATGAATTGCAACATGGTTCATGACAGCCGTACAATATTCTGTGGTTAGACGGTTTCAATTTTGATTTACCTGTTGATTGGAAAATGCGGTCACACGGTATAGTAGCTTGGCAGTCAAAGTCTGGAACTGAAAATATGAAAGAAAGAGGGCGGAATGCATTAGTTCGTCATTATTTATTGAACGTTTGACCGGTTGGCTTGAAGCAATTTACTTTAAAAATATAGAAAACTCTTTCATGATCGATATCAATTTTGGTATTTTTTTTCATAGAAATTATGATAACAAATAAAATAGAATAAAAAAGATGAAAATGTTTCCATAATTTAACTTGAGCTTAAGACACTGGTTTTTCTAAAAGCCTCCCATGTCGTTTAATTTTAAAATATTTTTTCATTTCGAATCAAACAAAGGGCCAAAGATCATAGTTATAAAAATCTCAGTCAAACAGCTATCTTCGTCGCTCTGTGAAAAAAAAAAAAATTGACATGTACATTAGACCGCTGCACAGAGAAGTATCAAGAACAAAAAGTTGGCCAAAAGTGTTTTCTGATATTTATACTCAGTCATACGTTTGAATATCTTGGAATAAATCTAATAAAATAACATTAGAGTTTAAATAGTTATTTTCAGCTAATTCAATCACCTAGCATTAATTTTTAAGCTTTCTGATAATAAAAAATGTCGATATCAGTATCGAATCCATTTGATACTTCAAATATTATCTTCCGATTTAGTGATACAATAATCATTGAATTATTCCAATAAAAATCCTTTAATTTTCTCACTACTTGATTGAACTGATTTCTATTCAGATTTGCATCAACAAATTTTTGTAGTTTTTCTATGTAATTGGCTTCAAAAAGATTTTGCAATTGAGCCGCTTTGCCAGATATCTTAGAAACTTTTTTGATTAGTTTTGAAGCATGCGTTTATCATGCTACCCTAGTTTCATTTGTGTAATCTAAAACATCCATAGGCACGATTTTATGGAGCTCCTGTGATTTTTTCGCTTATTTTTTTGTCCTTTTTTGTAAAATTTCAATGAGCCTTTTCTCTAAAAATATACGGTTTGCTTCTATAGAGCGATCTAGATACTCTACACCATGGGTGGCCAAAACATGGCCCGCGGGCCACATGTGGCCCGCGACCATCTTTTTGTGGCCCGCGAAGCTTATTTTGGAAAAGCCATGATCTGAGAATTGATCGATTTTCTTGGTCTCCGTATATCATTTGGAAAAATATATCTTATTCTACTCTAACTAAATTAAAAAAAAGGTATTAAAATCTCATTAAGTGATATAAGCCAAAGAGGTAAAGCTGTATAAAAACTAATTTCGAGAAAACACGCTTTTAAATTGTTGAGTTTAGCCATTTTCCATACATTTTTCGAACATTTTCAATTTTCTTTCTAACGTAAAAGAATACTAATATAATTTTGAAAATCCTAAGTAAATCAAAATGGAGAATCATTTGGCATTATTTACTCAAAATTGACCATTTTTGCATTTATAACCCTTTGGCTCTGCGGGCTTCATATAATTTTACAAAAATAGTTTTAATATTGAGGAGTTTAAATAGCCTCCTAAAAATAGTAAGATCGTATCAAAATTGTTTAAAAATCGAAAAAATCACTGAAGCTTATCAACATTATAATTAAAATTATACATTTACAACAACTTCAATCATTCGTAACATGAATTCTATTTCAACAACGTCGTTCACCTATCAAAATTTAATAACTTTTGCATATTACGTAAAATATCGAAAGATTACTATGAATTTTTTTCCAATTTTATATGGTTTGCTAAGCTTTAACAGAAAAGGGTACATTTATGAAAATTAAACCAAATCTAAATATTTTTTATCTGGCGTCTTGCTCTGTATTTATGAACATCAATAATGAAAAACTAGACAGAATTTACAGTTGAGTAGTAAAATTTTACTAGAAACGATTTGGTACTAACAAATCTCTCTGAACGACTTTTCAAAATTTGGAATTGAATAAAGTGCAATGAATAAAAAAGACCCAAATTCATATTCATCCTGTTCATAGAAGGCTTTCCAGATTCATTTGTCAAATCGAGACATTGATAAATTTGGGAAGAGTTGGATTGAGTTGAGGTTGAGGTCCGTACTTTGAAAAATCTATATTTAAAATGTAACTAGAGTTCGTTGATAAATGTTTTCTTTTAAGCGTCAAAAGTTTGTGAACGCTACTTATTTTCAACAAAAGCATTCTGCTTTTTTCACATATGTCTATCAAATTTTTCTAAGGAAAACGGTAAACTTTAAAACTTTGGAAAATGGGCGTTCATTTTTTTTTATATTTGTAGACCATAAAATTAACTTTATGTCCATTGTAGTCACGCTATTTGACATTTCTGGGATGAATAAGATGATAAGATTTTAAATACCCTGAAAAGATTGACGTACATACATACATACATAAGTTGGGAGGGATAATTCATTTCTTTTTGCGTAATATTTATACTATTTTTCGAATGAAGCAATATTTGTAAAAATACGCTGGTAAAAAAACGACTTTTTAAGATAAATCTATACTGGGGTTGCCAGATTTTTTTCAGCACGTATCCGGGTCGGGAAAATCCGGATATTTAATTTTAAAATTGTCGACCGAAATTCCAGGCATATCAAAGGCAAATCAATAATAAAAAAAAACTTGAAAAAAAATTCCATCAAACGTTATCAGCAGATTTTGAATCGTTTTGTAAAGACTTTTCCCTAAATTTCTTTAAATTCCCCGTTCAAACCCGGATAAAATCTGGCAAGCTTAATCTTCACTCGATGTGACCTAGGCAAATGTTTTTATAGTGCTTTCAAAAATTTGTTTTTTTTTAATACTCCAGAATAATTTGTTTTTTTGGCCCGCGAGCCAAACTCATTTCTGAAATTTGGCCCGCCTGTATAAAATGTTGGCCACCCATGCTCTACACTGTCCGATTATCTAAACAGCTGAGCTCTGAAAAATGAACGTTTATTTTGCAAACAAAAATTTTCAAATTAATTTGAATAATTTCACGATTTTTCTTTGTTTACTTTAACTAAAGGAATAGTGTATAACTTTCAAAAATTCAAAAGCAACACTGCGACTTTTATATTTGTTTCACGAGATTAACATCAATAAAAATTTATTATAAACAAACAATTTTTAACTATAATTTGAAAAACTATTTTTACTTTTGAGCAACTGATTAAAATAAACATGGCGAATTGACAGAATTTTCTAAAAAAGAAGACAAACTTCTCAAATTCAATATTGAAAATATCACGAGCGCGGAAGTATGGGAAAATTATTTTTTTCTGTTCAATGTTTATGAAGATATGAATTTTCACATGATGAAAAATTTGTTGCTGGGACTTGCTGGGAACATTAACAAAAACACTTATTTAACAAAAACTACCTTTGAAAACTACAAACTAAATAACGAGTATTTGAAAGCTCCATATACAGTACCCAAATTACTTTTTTGCAACCACTAATCCTCAAATATAACATTTTAACATTCATTTAAATTCTGTTTTACAAAATTTTTTGTTAAGTCACTTCTTAAACCAGTAATCACATGTTGAACTGTGACGCAATTTTTATACGGTTTGTTGTAAAATTTTAGTTGATAGAAATATTGAAGTTCTGATAGCCGCCATTGCTCGTAAAAAAAAACTAAATATTACAAAAAATTACTGGTACATGGTGTAAAATGTATTCAAGAAGCAAATAAACATAAAAATCATAGTAATAGTTCATTTTAAATTTTGACTTTTGGCCAAGTTTTTGGGTGAAATACTCCTGTTTGCGCTGCAAGCTTTGTACGGAAATATCAAATTATAAAATTTTTACACCTCCCATAACTTTCTTTGGTTGTTTTTGATGCCAGAAACAGCAATAAATTTTTTTTAAACGATCCATTCAGCCCTGATTTAGTGCAACGAGTTTTAATTTTGTATGAAAATTTGTATGGGAAAACACTTTTTTTCGTTCAAAAATTGCCAAGGATGTATTGAAAACTCCAAAAAATTCAACTACAGATCAAAAATATTGCTTGATTATTGCAGTACAATCTATGTGAACAGAGCAAAAACCTTACTTTTACCCTAGAAAAGTTATTCGATGTTTTACAACAATTTTTTTCATATTTTTTTTTTAATTTTTGCATTTTTGTCTGCTTATTTGAAAGCTGTGTAACCGTAGGATGAAAGTAAAAAATCTCAAAAAACTGCTTTTCATTGCCAAAGAATTTATTGATTTATATAATTTTTTGCAAAAATATTTCATGCAATTACTAAAATCTCCAGCAAGCATGGTCTCCCATTTTAAAATACTTTTCAATGGATTTAGATTTTTTTTATTTGGAAATGGTTATAACATTTTTCATGAAATTTTTAGCTACTTGTCATGTTTGCAAAAAATGAAGCTTAAGAATAGTCAAAGCCAAAAATCAAAAACCGACTTCGGCTGTCATTTTGTTTTTACTTCTGGATTTTCTTCACTCGGTTCTTCACATCCTGATTGTCTTTTTTCGTGTCCGGATTGCACTGAACAGCAGATAGTACGATTTTGCTTGGCTGAGAGGTTCAAAATCGCAGCAATTATAATTTGTCTGTTCATTATTTCAACTGTTTTGCTTTAGCCACAAATAGCTTGTTGGGTTACTAGAGAGCGTATCGAAGACCCTTCTTACAACACTGAGTCACTGAGGAAGACGGACGATTAAGGGAGATTCATTTGGGAACTGTCAACATCTCTAATTAGCAGCTGATCGCTGCACCTATCCGATGAGATAAAAAGTAAAAATGCATCGAATTGTACTATTTTTGTCCCTTACCAACAACACCATTTTTGTATTGTATCCAGTCCTTTAGTTATAAGTAGATTCGCCATTCGAATAGATGATCGTTAAATGTAGTCAGTAAAATTGTAGTAATAAATGTTCAAGTTCAGCGTTGATTTTCTCTAAATATTGTGTTGTAAATAAATTGTGCCAAAAACTCTAAAGTGTTGTGATCAATAAATTGTGTACTTGCCAAACCCACGGAATTTTCATTACGGAATCGAAATTGGAACCAATAAAAGACCCCCAAGGATCGACTTACCTGAAGGAAGCCCAACCAATTCGCCACCCAAGATCGCCCACGGAACATACAGTCCACCCAAGGTACCCCAGCAACCCAACATTTTGGTCCATCCGAACCGGATCAGCCAGCCCAACCCGATAACACCGCCAGAAATCACAACTTTGATCGCCATTGCTCCGAAAAATTGGCACTAGAAGAAGGTCCCCAATCAGCACAATTATCTCACAGTTAATCAACGCTCATCATCCAAGTCACCAACTCACTAGTAACTGGTAGACTTTAGCCACCGCCGTGCAACAGAAGTCAGCTATCGCCGTTTAAAACTCAAACGTTGCGTTTAGCACTTCTTCTGTTGATTGATGCCTTTGGAATCTTCGGAAAATCATCGACACTGAACATCACCTGGAACCAGCAATCTTCATCATCCACCGGCCTACCTACCCATCAACCCACCCTGGAAAGGAATTCCCATCATTTAGCCGCTAAAAACGGTTCTCAGGTAAATTACACGAGAATAGTTTATGTTCAGTCGAAGTTTGGATATTTTGGTTTACTACAACGTTGTTTCCCATCTCATTCGTAAACATAACATCGCACGTGAGACATCTCACCAACCCCATCACGCTACAGCGATCATCACTACTACTGCATCCGAATCTCGCGAATCTCACCACTACCCACGGCTTGGAGCTTTGGGAGAAACGAGCACCAACACCACTAGCAAATTGATGACGGCACATCAGCAATCATCGATCATCATCGATTGCAACGGCACTTAATCATTTCCCCACATAACTTTTCGGCACTTTCTGATAACCTTCAGCAAATTTCTGATTCACTTTCCGAAATTTAATGGCTGATTGACACATGCACATGATCGAGCAAAATAGATCATCGTGATCATCTCCACGGTTGATGATCGAACAGAGAAGCCATTGTTGCTGCCGCTGGATATTTTCAAGGTCATATCCCAACCTTGAACTCACCTGAAAGAACGTGTGGTATCCGTTGCTGTTTGGTTTCACGAACAACCCGACCGACCGAACAACACCCGCTTGTCATCACCCGGCCAAATAATCGACGGAAACGCGCACTTTTCGACCGAAAAACAGCACCGATCGCGGAGGTGAGTGAAAAACACGCAATTATTTCCATCACCCGAATATTACTGCCAGCTGAAGCTGTACCGCACCCATACAACCATATACATAAAAATTGTCATATCTCACGAACACAAATTGTATCGATCCCCACATGAATGAGTTTCTGTTTGGCTATTGATTTGGAGCAACGGTATTTTGTATGATGTACTAACGGTACTGTGTGCAATTCGAACATCATACACCGGTCAACAAAAAAATTGGATTCGAATATTTTGGAATTGAATCCGTTCAACAAGTTTTCGATCAGGACATCGACGAGTTGGTCATTTACAAATTTAAACACGGAAACGAGGCGTGAAGTTTTTCTCGACTCGGAATTCGAGGCCTGGACGAGCATACCTGTAAAGGTGTTCAGCCTTATTTTTTTAAAAGTAAGTTAAGCTTTACAGTATATGTTCTTTGCCGAAGCTTGGTCGAATTTGAATATTACATCGATATTTTCTCGTATGTATCCTGTTAACTGATCTGGTCTGAGAACAAATCATCACCACCGCGGCGCATATTGAGGCGTATGTTGAGGCGCATATTGAGGCGCGTACCCACGTTTTTTGAAGACAACGCACACGTGTTCACGTCAACGCTTTCGGGAGTCGATCGATACCTGTAGAGGAGTGCAACTTTAGTTTCTTTAAAGTAAGTTAAGCTCTACAGTGTATATGTCCATTGCCGAAGCTTGAAATTAGTTCGAATACTCACCTGTTGTTTGTATTATTGTGAATCACTGCGTACAACCGTTCAACGAGAACCATGGCTACTTCCGGCGCCTCATCGTCTACTAGGAACCCACCGCTGAGGAATCTTCAGACTCGATTAAAGGCGATGCTGGAGATGTTCAAAGCACTAACCATTTTCTCGAATACTTTGGGGGAGGTAACATCGATTCAACAAATCCAAGTGAGGTTGGAAAAGCTTAATGATTTGTGGGACAAGGTCAACGATGCTATCATGGATGTAGAAATGCATGATGAGTATTCGGCAAAGGAAGGCACATGTCCAAGCATTAGGTTGGACTTCACCACACGCTTCTACGATGCTAAGGCGAGCATGTTAGACCGGATCAAGGAGTTAGAAGGCAACGCAGCGAACACCAGTGTTCTGCAGTCCACCCGCATCATGGATTCATCCATTCAGCCAGTAACGGAACACGTGAGGTTACCCCAAATCAGGCTGCAGACGTTCGACGGCAACATAGATCAGTGGTTAAGTTTCCGGGATCTTTTCCTGTCGCTGATCCATTCCAAGGTGGACTTACCGGATGTTGAAAAATTCCATTATCTGAAGGGATGCCTAGCCGGAGAAGCCAGAGCTCTTATCGACCCTTTGGCATTGACAAGGGCCAACTACACCATCGCCTGGGAAACACTGATGACGAGATACAACGATAGTAAGGTCTTGAAACGCAGACAAGTGGCAAACCTATTCAAACTCCCAAAGGTTACGAAGGAATCGTCATCGGAAATTCAGGTATTACTGGAAGGCTTCGAGCGAGTGGTGCAAACTTTGGATCAACTGGTGAAGGCCGAGGATTACAAAGATCTGTTGCTGTTGGAGGTATTGTGCGCTAGGCTGGATCCCGTAACTCGTCGTGCGTGGGAGGAACACAGCGCGCTGCAGACCCAGGATACTGTAAAAGATCTCACCCAATTTCTACAAACGCGAGTCAAAATCCTTGCCTCATTACCATCAAAGGCTCAGGATACGAAGCTGGAACCCTCACAACCTCTTAAAAAGAACTTCGCCTCTAGAACAAGCTACAGCGCAGCTCAGGTGTCATCCGTAACGTGTATTGCTTGCCCAGAGTCTCATCTGCTTTACACGTGTCCGACGTTTTTAAGGTTGAGTCCATCCGCTCGCGATAAACTATTGAGGCAGCATTCTCTATGCAGAAATTGTTTCCGACGTGGTCATCAAGCTACAGAATGCAGATCCATGCAAGTGTGTCGTAAATGCAGAGGAAAGCACCACACTTTAGTGTGCTTCAGAGAAGATGAAGGAGTATATCGGAACCCACGAACAGCAACACCCCCCAGAAGAGGTCAACAGTCAACTCAGCCAACAGATACATCAGCGGGAACAGTCTCTTCAAATGTTGCCAGGAACCATTCGTCGACGATAATCCTCGCCACAGCAGTCGTTTTGGTTGAAGACGACACAGGAAAGGCTTTCCACGCAAGGGCTTTACTAGACTCCGGATCAGAAAGCAACTTCATGACAGAGAGGCTCTGTCAGCGGATGAAGATCTCCCGAAGGCGTTCCAATATCTCGGTGCTTGGGATCGGCAACGCAAACACAACTGTGAAGTACCAGATTTCAGCAGTTGTCAGGTCACGCACAACTAGTTTTGTGAAAGATATGGAGTTTCTACTTTTACCAACAGTTACCGCAGATCTGCCTACTACCAGCGTTACAGTATCATCATGGAAGTTCCCACAGGGTGTGGAACTAGCAGATCCAGGTTTTTTCCAATCGAAGGCGGTAGATATGGTACTTGGCATACAGCATTTCTTTTCGTTCTTCCAAACCGACAACAAAATCCCGCTAGGCAATGGATTGCCCATGCTGATAGATTCAGTATTTGGTTGGTTAGTCACCGGAGCAGTTGAACACCAGGGCTCAACTCGGCGCATCGTCTGCAATACGGCTTCTACAGTACATCTAGATGAACTTCTCACCAGGTTTTGGTCGTGTGAGGAGATAGGGTCTCCGAACACATTTTCCCCGGAAGAACAACGCTGCGAGGCGCAGTTTGTTCGCACAATCCAGAGGAGTTCTGACGGACGATATACTGTGGGTTTACCGAAGAACGACCAGGTATTTTCGACGATGGGCGAGTCGCGAGGCATAGCACTTCAGCGACTGCATGGCTTGGAACGTAGATTGGCGAGAGATCCCGAGTTGCGAAACCAATACAACCAGTTTATGGAGGAGTACGTGGACCTAGGGCACATGCGTAGGGCGCATGTGGGCCCAGAGAAGCGTTGTTATTTACCACACCATCCGGTCATCAAACAGGCAAGCACAACAACCAAGGTTCGAGTGGTATTTGATGCATCGTGTAAGAGTAGCAGTGGCGTTTCTCTGAACGACGCACTCCTGGCAGGACCTGTGATCCAAGACGAACTACGAGCCCTCATCATGCGTTGTCGAATGAAGCAGATAATGATTGTCGCGGATGTCGAGAAAATGTTCCGACAAATAGGTATCGACAGAGCCGACATGCCGCTACAAAGCATTCTGTGGAGGAAGGATTCTTCGGAGGAAGTAGAAACGTATGAACTCACCACCGTTACATACGGAACCAAACCGGCACCGTTTCTCGCCACGAGAACACTGAAGCAGTTGGCCACCGATGAGCAGGAATCTTATCCAATGGGGTCCAAGGCAATCATGGAGGACGTCTATATGGATGACGTTTTAACCGGTACGGATAACGAAGAAGCTGCTTCGACACTTTGCGAACAACTCATAGGGCTAACGAAAAGTGGTGGATTTCGATTGAGAAAGTTCGCATCCAATTCGACGACGGCCTTGCGATTAGTAGACGAGGAAGACCTTGCGTTGCCGCACACGACAGAAATACAATTGGATCCAGACCCGGCAGTCAAAACCCTAGGACTTGTGTGGCAACCTCGAACTGACATTTTGCGATTCAACTTCACCATATTGGATACCCCGGAAAACGAGAGGCTAACGAAACGGAAAATTCTGTCGGCGATCGCAATGTTATTCGACCCGCTTGGTATGGTAGGAGCTGTCACCACAACTGCCAAAATTTTCATGCAGAGGCTGTGGAAATTGAACGAGAAAGGAGAAAGGCTTGGCTGGGATCATCCGGTTCCACCTGAAGTTGAACGAGAATGGCGTAATTTCCATCGGCAGCTCTACTTGATGAACGAGTTGAAAATACAGCGATGTGCAATCATCCCAAATTCCGTTAAGATGGAGCTGCATTTCTTCTCAGACGCATCGGAGAAGGCGTATGGTGCCTGCGCATACATCAAAAGCATCGATTCACAAGGAAAGATTTTCGTGCATCTACTAGCGTCGAAATCGAAGGTCGCCCCTCTGAAATGCCAGTCGATACCCAGGTTGGAGCTGTGTGGAGCACTTTTATCAGCTGAATTATCCGGAAAGGTACGAGAGGCGTTGAAGGTCGAAGTGGATATGTTTTTCTGGACGGATTCAACATGCGTGTTGCAGTGGTTGAAAGCGATTCCTACGACGTGGGCTACGTTCGTTGCAAACCGAGTAGCAAAAATCCAATCAGCGACGGAGAACTGTGTTTGGAGACATGTTCCAGGGGTACAAAATCCAGCCGATCTAATCTCCCGTGGCTTAAATCCTGATCAGATCCAGGAGAACAATCTTTGGTGGAATGGTCCCGAATGGCTACAGCAGAATAATTATCCGGAACAACCCACCAGCTTTTGCACTGAGGGAGCAGATGCAGAGGTTCGGCATGTTGCAGCGAACCTGACAACAAGTCAGACTTATTTTGGAATGGAGTACGTTAGCAAATTCTCGTCGTTCAACAAGCTAATACGCAGCACCGCATACTGGATGCGGCTGATGCGTATTTTAATGAAAAAGGAAACAAATTCCAGGAGTTTTTTAACTGTGGAGGAGCTTAGAGATGCCGAATACGCCGTAATCCGCCGAATACAGCAGGAGACATTTCCCGAAGAATGGAAGTGCTTAGCCGAAGGGAAGGATGTTCATCGAAGTTCACCCCTAAGATGGTTTGTTCCTCGAATTTCTTCGGAGAATTTGATACGAGTTGGCGGCCGATTAGGGAAATCGGAGGCGTCAGAAGATACCAAACACCCTTTAGTTTTACCAGCGAAACACCCTTTTACAATTATGTTGTACGAACACTATCATCAGAAGTTGATGCACGCTGGATCACAGTTGTTGCTTAGTTCCGTTCGTTTGAAGTATTGGCCACTTGGAGGTCGGAATGTCCCCCGACAGATTGTACACAACTGTAAGCAGTGTTTCCGCTCCAAGCCAAGTCCCATTCAGCAGTTCATGGGTGAACTACCTTTAGCACGTGTAACAAGATCCAGACCGTTTTCCAAGACCGGCGTGGACTACTTTGGACCAGTATACGTTCGCTTAGCACCAAGACGACCAGCAATCAAAGCATACGTAGCAGTTTTCATCTGTCTTTGCACAAAGGCGGTACACCTCGAGCTAGTCTCAGACCTTTCAACGGATCGTTTCTTACAAGCATTGCGTCGATTCACTGGGAGAAGAGGACATTGTTCGGATATCTATTCAGATAATGGGACCAACTTCGTTGGAGCTCGCAACTTTCTACGAGAATTGCTAAATCTTTTGCGTAATCGTCAACATCAGGAGAAGGTGTCCAAGGAGTGTGCAACAAACCATATCCAATGGCATTTTATCCCTCCAGCAGCTCCTCACTTCGGAGGCCTTTGGGAAGCCGCAGTTCGATCGGCCAAGAAGCATCTTCTCAAGGTTCTTGGAGAAAACGCTGTTACCTTCGAAGATATGACCACGATTCTAGTTCAAGTAGAGAACTGCTTGAACTCGAGACCAATCACTGCGTTAAGCGATGACCCAAATAATCTTCAACCGTTGACACCCGGGCATTTCCTAATTGGTGAGGCGTTTCAACAACTACCAGAAAGAGACTACAGTGAGATACCGATGAATCGACTAAATCAGAGCCAAGTTCTACAGAAGAAACTTCAGCATTTCTGGGATAGATGGAGTGTTGAGTATCTTACGCAGCTGCAAGGACGGTATAAGAGATGGAAGTCGCCGGTTAAAATATCTGTTGGGAGACTAGTCATCATCAAAGACGATAATCTACCACCCTGCCGCTGGAAGATGGGACGAGTGGAGAAGCTGCATCCAGGATCAGACGGTGTTGTGAGAGTAGTTACTCTGAAGACCGCTACAGGACCTTCTACGCGCCCAATTGAGAAACTCTGCATACTACCAGAAGCGTTCCAGCCAGAAGAAGATGACCCACGTTCCTACGAAAACCAGACAGATCAGACCACCCCCTTGTGTTCGTGAGATTGTTCTTTTATTTTCAGAAACGCAAGCGGTTTCAGGATGGGCGAGGATGTTGGGTTACTAGAGAGCGTATCGAAGACCCTTCTTACAACACTGAGTCACTGAGGAAGACGGACGATTAAGGGAGATTCATTTGGGAACTGTCAACATCTCTAATTAGCAGCTGATCGCTGCACCTATCCGATGAGATAAAAAGTAAAAATGCATCGAATTGTACTATTTTTGTCCCTTACCAACAACACCATTTTTGTATTGTATCCAGTCCTTTAGTTATAAGTAGATTCGCCATTCGAATAGATGATCGTTAAATGTAGTCAGTAAAATTGTAGTAATAAATGTTCAAGTTCAGCGTTGATTTTCTCTAAATATTGTGTTGTAAATAAATTGTGCCAAAAACTCTAAAGTGTTGTGATCAATAAATTGTGTACTTGCCAAACCCACGGAATTTTCATTACGGAATCGAAATTGGAACCAATAAAAGACCCCCAAGGATCGACTTACCTGAAGGAAGCCCAACCAATTCGCCACCCAAGATCGCCCACGGAACATACAGTCCACCCAAGGTACCCCAGCAACCCAACATAGCTATTTATGGCTTAGACAACACCATTGAGAGTATTGGTGAACTTCTCCCAAAACTGACTTTTTTCTCAAGGCGACTCCGTCCGTTTTTCGAGCGAAACTTGTTTGCCTCTAGAGCAATAAATGAGCACGATAACAGCAGTGAGAGCGAACCTTGGTTGAAACTTGTTTGCCTCTGGTAAAAAAAACACGCTATAAGTCAATCCATTTTTCTCACCGGAAGACGGAATCAAACAAACAATCAGCAGTAGCAGCCATAAAAATCTGCGCTTCCTAAGCCAATTCCTCCTTTTTTTCCTCCGTAAGGCCCAACCACAACAAACAATCTGCAGCAGCGGCCTTAAATATCTGCGCTTCCTAAGCCAATGCGTCTTTTTCCACCGGAAGGCAGAATCACAACAAACAATCAGCAGCATTAGCCCTATAAATCTGCGCCTCCTAAGCCAATCCATTTCTTCTCACCAGTAATTTAAATCACAACAAACAACCAGCATGAGAAGTCCTAAAAATTTGCGCTTCCTGAGCCGATCTGTCTTTTTTTACTCGAAGGCCAAATCACAGAAATAAAATCAGCCATAGCAGCCTTAAAAAACTGCGCTTCCTAAGCCAAACCATCTTTTTCCACCGCATGGCAAAATCACAACAAACAAAAAGCAGCAACACTGAAGGCTTCCTAAGCCAATCCGTCTTTTTCCACAGGAAGGTCAAATCACAAAACACAATCAGCAGCAGCAGCCTTAAAAATCTGCGCCTGCTAAGCCAATCCACCATTTTCTCACCAGAAAGCCAAATAACAACCAACAATAAACAACATCATCCCTCATAATCTGAGCTTCCTAAGCAAATTCCATCTTTTTTCACTGGAAGGCCAAATCACAACAAACAATCAGTAACAGTAGCCTTGAAAATTTTTGGTAACAAAACCATTTTTTTTCTCACTGGAAGGCCAAATGACAAAAACAGTTAACAGTCTGCGCTGCCCAATCCAATTCGTCTATTTCCACTGGATAGTCAAATCACAACAAACAAAAACCTGCAGCAGACCTTAAATCTGCGCCTGCTGAGAGAATCCATGTTTTCTCACCGGAAGATTAAATCACAAGAAACAGCCAGCCTTAAAAATCTACGCTTCCTAAGCCAATCCGTACTTTTCCACCGGGTGGCGAAATCACAACAAACAATCAGTAGCAGCAGCCTTTCAAGCTGCGCTCTCTAAGCCAATCCATGTCTTTTCTCCGGAAGGCCAAATCACTACAAACGATCAGAAGCAACAGCCTCCAAAATCTGCACTCCCTGAGACAACTAATGAAAATAAACAAAAATCATCAGCAGCCTTTGAAATCTGCGCCTGATAAGGCAATTCTAGAGTTTGTTTTGATTAGGTCGTATGAGCCACATTGCATGTTCCGAGAAAATCGCTGTTGAAATTATTACACACATTTTTAATTCTAGTATTTTGAATAACACTGAGAGCTGTCTGCAAAACTGGTATGAGATGTGGAAATAGTTGAAGAACATGCTAATGTATTTAATATGGCTATTCGTTTAGTTATATTCAGTGAAAATGTACTTACGACATTTTGTATTACCTACTTGGTGCTAACGTCGTTATGCAGATGAACATTAATTCCATTTTAAATTGATTTTATGTTTCTCAATCTTTGTTATTTCCATCGAAATTAATGGAAAACTTATATTTAACTTAATAATATGCAGAGGTGTTACCTGAAAATTCCCGTACAGTGATAACTGGAGTCGGTGCTGCGAGGGACTGTCCATCACGATTTATTGCAGTCGACCGACTTATCATTGATGACTTGCTGTTCTGTTATTCCAATGATCGTTCCCAGGAGTTCGGAAACGTATCCAAATAGCCGCTAGTTGTTTTGATTGCCTCTGTAAAATATGAGACTGATGATTTGCGATTTTGCGCAGCATAAATTAACATTAATTGAAGTTACCTAGTTACATATCGAAGGCCTCTATTGTACCAAGATAGTAAAAACTATCATTTATCACGACCTCCGATTAATGTTTTCACTTTTGTACACTTCCCGGGGCACTTTACGGAAAAAATGCAAAAGGTCGCTTAAACCACTACGCCGAATTGTTGTTTTGCGACTTTTTGCCTGCACGGCAAATTAGCGCGATGCAAATAGTCGTAAAAACCAAATTGCACTCGAAAATGGGAAAGTCATTTTACGTCTTAATTTTAATTCATGATCTTAAAATTATTTATTGATCAAATGAAACCAAATTTTTACCTGACGTAGATTACATGTTTTTTAATCGTTTGCAGTAAATAACTCAATTTTGACTATGTTGGTTCATACGACCTAATCAAAACAAACTCTAGAATTCATCTTTTCTCACCGGAAGGCTAAATTACAACAAACAATCAGCAGTAGCAGCTTTAAAAGTCTGCGCTTCTTTAGCCACTGGAAGGCCAAGTGTTTTGACCTTTTTCCACTGGAAGGCCAAATCAAAACAAACAATCAGCAGCAACAGACTCAAACATCTGCGTTTCCTAAGCCAATCCGTGTTTTTACTCGGGATGGCCAAATCACAACAAACAATCAGCAGTAGCAGCTTTAAAAATCTGCGCTTCTTCAGCCAATCCGTCTTTTTCCTGGGTCCAAATCAGAAACCATTTTGTTCGTAGTAGCAGTCTTAAAAATCTGCGCTCTTTGTGCCAATCCATTTTTCTACCGGAGGCCAATCAATAACTTTGTTTTAGTTGCATCAGCCTTAAAAATTTGCACTCCCAATGCCAATCCGTCTGTCTACCAGAGGCCGAATCAGAAACAAATTTTTCGCAGCAGCAGCCTAGAAATTCTATGCTCTCAACCCTTATTCTACCAACCACGCCATTGTCGTGGTTTTACGATTCTAACGAATCTGAATTCAGAGATTCACTCAGAAACATCTGTGGCTCACATAAACCTGTCTGATCCTGTTTTGTTTGTTCTGCCTACTGTTGCCTATGTAACAAACGTTGCTGTAGAAATTTATTTTAATTTTATATATCTCCAGTGTTGCCGAATACAACTTTTATTTTAATTTATTTTTATTAAATTTGATTTATTTTCTGCATATCCTTCATCTCATCTCTACGATCGTGAGCCATCCCAAGTAACCAAAAGTCGCATAGATACTTAATTTTGTGCAAAGAAAGTTCACATTTGGCTGGATAAAAGGTACTCGAGAGAAATGAAAATAAGTGCTTGTTTTGGGATTCAGAACGAACATAAAAAGTCTAAACAAGTAGCATAGAACATTTTTGTGCGTTGCAAATACCTTAAATAATCCAGGATTCAATTTGGCTTATCGTGTTTCGTTACGAACTTTTAAAGATTTTTTTGGTTCCATACAGAACTTCTTACGAACTTTTTGGTTCCATGCAGAACTTGATACGAACTTTTTGGTTCCATGAGGAACTTCTATAGAACTTCATTGCAAACAGAGCTACGAATATACGAACAACGAATTAAACCCTCAAATAAATCCACTGTTGTAATCAAAATGGATAGATGACATAAATCTAACATATATTTCACTTTTATTTAATTTTCACAATATTCATATCTACAAACTGAAAAAACAAACACATCTCCTCGTTTACAATCCGATTTCTTAATTTTTTCATTGCGAAGTTATTATTACAGCTGAAGCTGGAAAACCTCCAGCACCTAGAGCAAATTTATTACCGGCTTGATGTTTTCTTCGAAAATTCGAACGTTTGATAAATGGAAGTCAAACTATTGAAAATGGGAACTGTATCACCATTTTTAATCGAGTTTTCATCAAATTGTTGATCAAAGATATGATTTATTATTTTGCGCAAAAGACGTTGCATGCAAGTTTGTTGAATATAAGCTTTTGTCTAGTTTTTTTCCGATTTATTGAAATTTTGAACACTCTTGTATTTCTTGAAAATTTTATCTGAATGAATAAAAGTGTAATTTTTTGGATCCTGCCACAACGATATAAAAATTTTATGTTTCAAATGTTTTTTCTTCTTGTGTTTTCTTTAAAAGTTTTTGGGTTTTGTTCATATTTGCCCACATATTACTCGGATCTATGGTTGAAAGTTTTGAAATCAAAAGCCCGAAGTTTCCAGTTCGTATACGTGCGGGAATAGTTATGGCAAGCTAGTTCTAGAAAACACCATCGATTTCAAGTTTTTTTTATATATTCTTTAATGATCTTTTCGGGGGAAATAAACAGACAAAAAGTCAAATTTTAAATAATCTGACCTGAGTTCTTTATATCGATAATTTAACGGTTTTTAAGACGCAGATTTTTGCCAAAATTCCTTAGCCAAAAATTATGAAGCGTCCTTTACAACAGTGCTAATTTTAATTCAAATTTCAATCTTTTTTCAAAAGTGATTGCTCAAAATTTAAGGAGCGTTCTATCAGGATAAACGAACACCACCTTAGCAGGAGACCTCAGCCCTTATCTCAAACCATGGAAGAACAGAAACGATTTTTGAAAAAGACGCACGATAAACGCGATTTTCCGGTACTAATATAGAGAATTCGCGCTGTCGAAAAGCAATACACAGATGTTCGTGTTTAGATTTTTTTGGGTGTTCAGGGGTGCCAAGTGCATTGATATTTGGAAATATATTTTTTTAATTTCATTGTTGGTGAAAAACCTTTTCAGGAGTACTGAGAATTCATAACTTTCCCGTAGATTTCTATTTGCATGTGAAATTAAATGCATCATTTATCTGAACGAAATAACAACTTATTGTATCGAATTATGCTGAATTATGTGGATATACTTTTTAAATAATCAGAGCATGTAGGCGATTATTTTCAAAGTCATCCTAGACGGGGCTTTCACTAATTTACTCTTTTGTAATATTGAATGATATTGCATTCGTTTAGAAGTGAGAAACAACTCTTTTTTTAACTACCAAGCAGTACATAAAAATATATTTCAGATGTTTTGAATTCACCTTGAAAATTTATTAGCAAAAGATAGCTTATCTTCATCCATTTAGAGACGCCCCGTAATGAATTCAAACGTTTAGCTGTTAAAAAAAATTAATCATTTCAGAAATATTATAACTAGTTTAAAACAAGCAAATACTGATTTTAGTAACGCACCTAGCATCACTGGTGAGGCCGCCATTAAATAAAATTTGAGGTTATGGCTGTGGCCAATTTTTCGTCAATACTATCGTCCGTATATACCGTTTTTGAGGATTTATTTTTGTTCGGATTGAATTTTTAAAGTTTTGAATCACCTGACGCCGGGTATAACTAAGGAGCTATGTAACTTTAAATGACATTGTATGGCTTAGTTTTTTAAACACTTCTCCATCGAACAAGTGACCATAAATTCAAACTCTTGTCCAAAAGACAATGTTTTTTGCATTTTCAAAGGTGAAGAAAAGTATAAGATAAACATGAGCCTATCAAATAAAGAAAGAACGTAAGCCATGATTTTTTCGAAAAAGATACAACCCAAGCAACCAAAAGTCCCATAAAACAGTTACAAAAAAGCTTACTCAGCCCCATCATTGATATGAAGTACGTTCAATGTAGCTCAAACTTTAAGTTCTTAATGATATTTTCAAGTTCCAAAACAAGTCTTAATGGCCTCCTATTCTGCTTCCAATGGCCGTTTTGGCTTCCAAAAAATCGTAAAATGAGCAAAAATAATTAATATACGATTCTTTTTTTGAAAAAGATACAATGACCCACACACTGGACTTGAACCCGGAATTTTCGCTTCAGTACAACATCATAGTAGCCAACGTGACGAAATAGGCTCCAGCATGCGTACGGTTGACTGCTGGATCTTCTATCGATACATTCCATGTATATCTCGCATGTGTTCTTTGCCCACTATAGATCTTTCGACATTTACGCATGCTGGAGCCTGTTTCGTCACGTTCGCGGTGGTGTAATAGGCTAACGCGCCGATGTACTGAAGTGAAAATTGCGGGTTCAAGTCCCGTCGGAGAGCCATCATGTTTTTTTCGAAAAAAAATTCATAATATTTACGGCATTTGTTCTATCTTTCTTTGATATATCATGTTTCTCTTATACTTTAAATCACATTTGAAAATATGATTTTTTTTTGCTCCGGAGTTGAACATACGTTTTTAATGATTAAAAACTTTTTATTAAAAAAAACCCGATAATCTCTTGTGACGAATTTTACACAACTTTCAACGGTAGAATATCTACATTAATGATAAATATTGTAATTTGCACGTATTATTAATTTTTGGCAGCATCCCTTCAAGTAAAGGAAATCTTAGCTAGAATAGGAAATATTTTTCCAGAAATGAAATTTTCCTACTATTTATTCTACTTCAACCTGTTTTGGAAAAAAAATTGCGGTGTTCCCTAAAATCTAGCCGACTCGTTTGTTATCGGTGCCTTATCCTCATAAGCAAGCAATGCATTGTATCAACTGGAATCAACGTCTGTGATAGTAGGACTAATAATCTGTGGTCTGCAGGATGTCGACATACAGAAACCCTCATCGTCGTCGTCGTCCTCGTCATCGTTGGCCAAGATCGATTGCTGGCCCACATAAAATATTTAATTTGTAAAGTCAACAGTAAGGAAACCAAATAATTGAATGCAAATATTGGAAGAACCGATGATGAAAATTCTGCCACACTTTCGTGCTATTGCAAGGGTCTCGTTCTGTATTTTAACTTGCATGTAGGTACGTCGAATATTATTTCATGCATTCTTCCTCCTGGTTGACGATAACGAGCAGCAGCAGCAGCAGCAGTAAAAGTGCTTTCTTGTTTGATTTGCGGATTACGTCATCTTAGCAGGAGCATTCATGCTGCTCCTTAACTATGGCAGTGATGGCTGTGGTTTGTAATTTAAGCATGAAAATTCCTTATTGAAACATCCGTTTCGTCAATGTTGAAGAGCGACTTAGGTGGTTGTTGATTGAGAGTTTGCATCTTTAATAGGAAAAAATTTTAAAGTTGAAAAAAAATCTATCTTAAAATGCACTACTTAGAGCAAGTTCACTGGTGTTGGGAAAAAGTGGTAGAAATTTTGACACTTACGGCACATTTTGAAAATTTTGCCATGCAAAAACATTTTCAAGATCTGTGGCCTTCTAGTTTTTTTACAACACGTGTTGTATTTTCGCATGCTGTGATGCAAAAATACCAATATTTCTACTTGCTCTTAGAGCAAGTTCACTGGTGTTGAGAAAAAAGTGGTAGAAATTTTGTCACTTTTAGCTTATTTTGCCATGCAAAAACATTTTCAAGATCTGTGGCCTTCAAGTTATTTAGCAACACGTGTTTTAGTTTCGCATGCTGTGATGCAAAAATAGCAATCACCTACGGCTGAAATAGAAGCAGTGCTGTAAAAAATACAACGCCCAACGATCTTGAAAACATTTTTGCGTGGTAAAATTTTCAAAATGTCAAAATTTCCACCACTTTTTTCCAACATCAGTGAACTTGCTCTTACTGACGAAATTTTATTACAACGAAAAAAATATTACCATCGAACAATTCAAATATTTTAATCTATTTTATAATTATTCTAATGTAAGAGGTTTGCCACCCCAATTAAGCAAAAAAGTGGGCAGTGCCCAGTTCCGTTAAATTTGATTGCCTCAAAAATGAACCGTCCTGGGTGAATAATTTTGTACCAGAGCAATGTTTGATAACGGTTCCGACTTAATGAGATATTTTAATGCATCTGCAATGGGCAATTGTTTTCATGTTTTAATTGCCCCTGAATGACGAATGTAGTCAATTAAAAAAAAACACTGTTTTACATAATTGCAAAGTGGGATTTCGAAATGAAAGTCAATTCCATTTGGTTCGTGCTTTGAAGTTTGATTTTACTGATTGTGATGGTCAATCAACTGTTTGATTTTTTTTCTTCATAAACAAAGCTTTTAAACAATTTTTATGAATCAGTAACTAAAAAAAAATTACAAGGAATTAACTCCCTCAGTATGGATAAGGGAAAAAATTGTGTTTTATTATCAGAAATTCGGATGCATCCCACCCCATAAAACTGACATCCGCGGTCAAACGATGCTGAAATTGAACGAAAAGAAAGACAGATCCCTCTGGCATAATTTGTGGTGTCAGTTTCTGAGATTTGCGATTCAATTTCACAGGATAAGCACGACAGATTTGCGTAGCTGTTTTCTTTTCCTTCAAATGGCACCCAGCAGTGCCTACAGGTCACATGATGGTTCTTTGCTTGACATCAACATTTGTTGGTGCCATCGAAATGCTCCCGGCTGTTTGTGGCTTTTATTTTGCAATTGGATTTAATGCTGTTTGTTTTTCGCTGACTGACTGCAGGAGTGTTATATTGAATTAGCAGGATATATACCTCTAATGAAAAATTCGTCCTAGTTATAATTTTTAAACAGGTTCTTTAAATTCAACATATTAACGTGATTGGTCCTTATTCTACGAGTCAGGTGACGTCAGTCTCGTATTCCGGGTTCCTATTCAGATGTGCTACGATAAGTTATCGAAGCAATTTAGAACTCAAATTTCTTGACTGAAGCATTTTCAGTAGTCAAGATTACGAGGTATAGTTTGGCGCGTCAGCTCGCAAAATTTGCCCCATTATCTGCCCTTATGATACTGTTAGATTGTTTACCTTTCCCAGAGAGATTTTCCCCGCTGATGAAGAAGTTACAGCAAAGTATAGAAATATTAGAGATTTTTTTCCGACTTGTCAAAGCAATTCCATTGAACAAGAGCAATGTTTTGAATAATAATATTTTGAACCTAAACTTCTTTTTTATGAAGTTCATTAAATAAAACAAAAAAAAACATACCATTTTACAAACTCTGATTATCAGCTGGTGTAAATTAAAGGTTTTACAAGTTCATGCTAATTTTTCAAACAAGAACTACAAATTTACAAAAATATTTGGGAAACCGGCCAAACGAAAACATTGAAAATCCCTTTGAGTCTACAATACGCTGGAAACAAAAATTTTCACTTGCTTTCATGCATAAAGGCGGAATTTGAAAGGATCGATCATTTACTCCACTGCAATTGAACTTTTGCTCC